>NC_140204.1:15713206-15884152 GCF_965226575.1 Pagrus pagrus | reverse complement strand
CAACCACAGTGGGTCCAACAACAACCTCTACAGCTGCCCCACCAACAACAACAACCACAGATGCCCTAATAACAACAACAACAGCGGCACCAACAACAACAACCACAGCTGCTCGAACAACAACAACCACAGCTGCTCCAACTACAACATCCACAGTGGCTCCAACAACAACAACCACAGCTGCGCCAGCAACAACAACCACAGCTGCCCCAACAACAATAACCACAGCTATTCCAACAACAACAACCACAGCTGCCCCAGCAACAACAACCACAGCTGCCCCAACAACAATAACCACAGCGGCTCCAACAACAACCACAGCTGCTCCAACAACAATAACCACAGTGGCTCCAACATCAACACTTACCGCTGCTTCAACTACAAAGCCAGCTGCTACAACTACTGCTACCACAGCTTCCCCTACAGCTACTACCACAGCTGCCCCATCTACAACAACAGCTGCTCCAACTACAACAAGCACAGCTGCCCCAACAACGACAACCACAGCAGCTCCAACAACAACGATTACCGCTGCTCCAACTACAACTACAGCTGCTCCAACTACAGCTACCACAGTGGCACCATCAACAACCACTACCGCTGCCCCGACAACAACAACCACAGCTGCTCCAACTACAACTACAGCTGCTCCAACTACAGCTACCACAGTGGCACCATCAACAACCACTACCGCTGCCCCGACAACAACAACCACAGCTGCTCCAACTACAACAACCACAGCTGCCCCAACAACAACTACCACAGTGGTTCCAACAACAACCACTACTGCTGCCCCGACAAGAACAACCACAGCTGCTCCAACTACAACAACCACAGCTGCGCCAACAACAACAACCACAGTGGCTCCAACTACAACTACCACAGCTGCTCCAACTACAACAACCACAGTGGCTCCAACAACAACCTCTACCGCTGCCCCAACAACAACAACAACCACAGCTGCTCCAACTACAACAACTACAGTGGCTCCAACATCAACAACCACAGCAGCTCCAACAACAACAACAACAGCGGCTCCAACTACAACAACCACAGCTGCCCCAACAACAACAACCACAGCTGCTCCAACTACAACGAACACAGCTGCTCCAACAACAACCACTACCGCTACCCCAACAACAACAACAACAACTACAACTGCCCCAACAACAACAACAACCACAGCTGCCCTAACAACAACAACAACAACAACAACAACAAGAGTGGCTCCAACAACAACAACCACAGCTGCCCCAACAACCACAGCTGCTCCAACAACAACAATCAGGGCTGCTCCAACTAAAACAACTACAGCTGCTCCAACAACAACAACCACAGCTGCACCAACAACAACAACCACAGCTGCTCCAACTACAACAACTACAGCTGCCCCAACAACCACAGCTGCCCCAACAACAACAAACACAGAAGCTCCAACAACAAGTGGCATAACTACTCCAAGTACAACAACCACAGCGGCTCCAACAACAACCACTACCGCTGCCCCAACAACAACATCAACTACAACTGCCCCAACAACAATAATAACCACAGCTGCTCCAACTACAACAACCACAGCTGCCACAACAACAACAACAACCACATCTGCCCCAACAACAACAACCACAGCGGCTCCAACAACAACAACCACAGTTGCTCCAACAACAACTACCACAGCTGCTCCAACTACAACAACTACAGCTGCCCCGACAACAACAACCACAGCTCGCCCAACAACAGCAACCACAGTGGCTCCAACAACAACACCTACCGCTGCTTCAACTACAACGCAAGCTGCCTCAACTACTGCTACCACAGCTACCCCTACAACTACTACCACAGCTGCCCCAACTGCAACAACAGCTGCTCCAACTACAACAAGCAATGCTGCCCCAACAACGACAACCACAGCAGCTCTAACAACATTGACTACCGCTGCTCCAACTACAACTACAGCTGCTCCAACTACAACATCCACAGTGGCTCCAACAACAACCTCTACCACTGCCCCAACAACAACAACTACAGCTGCCCCAACAACAACAACAACAGCTGCCCCAACTACAACAACCACAGCTGCTCCATCAACAACTACCACAGTGGCTCCAACAACAACAACCACAGCGGCTCCAACAACAACCACTACCGCTGCCCCAACAACAACAACCACAGCTGTTCCAACAACAACAACCACAGCTGCGCGAACAACAACCACAGCTGCTCCAACTACAACAACCACAGCTGCCCCAACAACAACAACAACCACAGTTGCCCCAACAACAACAACCACAGCTGCCCCAACAACAACAACCACAGCTGCACGAACAACAACCACAGCTGCTCCAACTACAACAACCACAGCTGACCAAACAACAACAACCACAGTGGCGCCAACAACAATCACTACCTCTGCCCCGACAGCAACAACAGCTTCCCCAATTACAACAACTACAGCTGCTCCAACAACTGCCACAGTGGTTCCAACAACAACAACAACCACTAATGCTGCCCCGACAAGAACAACCACATTTGCTTCAACTATAACAACCACAGTGGCCCCAACAACAACAACCACACCTGCTGCAACTACAACAATCACAGCTGCCGCAACAACAACAACCACAGCGGCTCCAACAACAACAACAACAACAACAACGACTACTGCTACTCCAACTACAACAAATACAGCTGCCCCGACAACAATGACCACAGCTGCCCTGACAACGACTACCACAGCTGCTCCAACAACAACTACCACATCTGCTCCAACTACAACAACCACAGCTGCTCCAACTACAACAGCTACCACAGCTGCTCCAACTACAACAACGACAGCAGCTCCAACAACAACCACAGCTGCACCAACAACAACAACCACAGCTGCTCCAACTACAACAACCACAGCTTCTCCATCTACAACAACCACAGCTGCTCCAACTGCAACAACTACAGTACCTCCAACAACAACAACCACAGCAGCTCCAACAACAAGTAGCACAGCTGCTCCAACTACAACAATCACAGCGGCTCCAACAACAACCACTACCACTGCCCCAACAACAACTACAGCTGCCCCAACAACAACAACAACAGCTGCCCCAACTACAACAACCACAGCTGCTCCAACAACAACTACCACAGCGGCTCCAACAACAACAACCACAGCTGCCCCAACTACAACAACCACAGCTGCCCCAACAATAACAACCACAGTGGCTCCGACAACAACAACCACAGCTGCTCCGACTACAACAACTACAGCTGCCCCGACAACAACAACTACAGCTGTCCCAACAACAACAACCACAGCTGCCCCAACAACAACAACCACAGTGGCCCCAACAACAACAACCACAGCTGCTCCAACTACAACAACCACAGCTTCTCCAACTACAACAACCACAGCTGCTCCAACTACAATAACTACAGTGCCTCCAACAACAACAACCACAGCAGCTCCAACAACAAGTAGCACAGCTGCACCAACTACAACAACCACAGCGGCTCCAACAACAACCACTACCGCTGCCCCAACAACAACAACTACAGCTGCCCCAACAACAACAACAACAGCTGCCCAAACTACAACAACCACAGCTGCTCCAACAACAACTACCACAGTGGCTCCAACAACAACAACCACAGTGGCCCCAACAACAACAACCACAGCTGCTCCAACTACAACAACCACAGCGGCTCCAACAACAACCACTACAGCTACCCCAACTACAACAACCACAGCTGCCCCAACAATAACAACGACAGTGGCCCCAACAACAACAACCACAGCTACCCCAACTACAACAACCACAGCTGCCCCAACAACAACAACGACAGTGGCTCCGACAACAACAACCACAGCTGCTCTGACTACAACAAACACAGCTGCCCCAACAACAAAAACCACAGTGGCTCCAACAACAACTACCACAGCTGCTTCAACTACAACAACCACAGTGGCACCAAGAACAACCTCTACCGCTGCCCCAACAACAACAACCACAGCTGCTCCAACTACAACAACTACAGTGGCTCCAACATCAACAACCACAGCAGCTCCAACAAGAACAACCACAGCGGCTCCAACTACAACAATCACAGCGGCTCCAACAACAACCACTGCCGCTGCCCCAACAACAAAAACTACAGCTGCCCCAACAACAACAACAACAGCTGCCCCAACTACAACAACCACAGCTGCTCCATCAACAACTACCACAGTGGCTCCAACAACAACAACCACAGCGGCTCCAACAACAACCACTACCGCTGCCCCAACAACAACAACCACAGCTGCCCCAACAACAACAACCACAGCTGTTCCAACAACAACAACCACAGCTGCACGAACAACAACAACCACAGTGGCTCCAACAACAACCACTACCGCTGCCCCAACAACAACAGCTACAGCTGCCCCAACAACAACAACAACAGCTGCCCCAACTACAACAACCACAGCTGCTCCATCAACAACTACCACAGTGGCTCCAACAACAACAACAACAGCGGCTCCAACAACAACCACTACCGCTGCCCCAACAACAACAACCACAGCTGCCCCAACAACAACAACCACAGCTGTTCCATCAACAACAACCACAGCTGCACGAACAACAACCACAGCTCGCCCAACAACAACAACCACAGTGGCTCCAACAACAACACCTACCGCTGCTTCAACTACAACGCCAGCTGCTACAACTACTGCTACCACAGCTACCCCTACAACTACTACCACAGCTGCCCCAACTACAACAACAGTTGCTCCAACTACAACAAGCACAGCTGCCCCAACAACGACAGCCACAGCAGCTCCAACAACAATGACTACCGCTGCTCCAACTACAACTACAGCTGCTCCAACTACAACATCCACAGTGGCTCCAACAACAACCTCTACCACTGCCCCAACAACAACAACCACAGCTGCTCCAACTACAACAACTACAGTGGCTCCAACATCAACAACCACAGCAGCTCCAACAACAACCACCACACCGGCTCCAACTACAACAACCACAGCGGCTCCAACAACAACCACTACCGCTGCCCCAACAACAACAACCACAGCTGTTCCAACAACAACAACCACAGCTGCACGAACAACAACCACAGCTGCTCCAACTACAACAACCACAGCTGCCCCAACAACAACAACCACAGTTGCCCCAACAACAACAACCACAGCTGCACGAACAACAACCACAGCTGCTCCAACTACAACAACCACAGCTGACCAAACAACAACAACCACAGTGGCGCCAACAACAATCACTACCTCTGCCCCGACAGCAACAACAGCTTCCCCAATTACAACAACTACAGCTGCTCCAACAACTGCCACAGTGGTTCCAACAACAACAACAACCACTAATGCTGCCCCAACAACAACAACCACAGCTGTTCCAACAACAACAACCACAGCTGCACGAACAACAACAACCACAGTGGCTCCAACAACAACCACTACCGCTGCCCCAACAACAACAACTACAGCTGGCTCCACAGCTGCACGAACAACAACAACCACAGTGGCTCCAACAACAACCACTACCGCTGCCCCAACAACAACAACCACAGCGGCTCCAACAACAACAACAACAACAACAACAACTACTGCTACTCCAACTACAACAAATACAGCTGCCCCGACAACAATAACCACAGCTGCCCTGACAACAACTACCACAGCTGCTCCAACAACAACTACCACAGCTGCTCCAACTACAACAACCACAGCTGCTCCAACTACAACAACTACCACAGCTGCTCCAACTACAACAACGACAGCAGCTCCAACAACAACCACAGCTGCACCAACAACAACAACCACAGCTGCTCCAACTACAACAACCACAGCTTCTCCATCTACAACAACCACAGCTGCTCCAACTACAACAACTACAGTACCTCCAACAACAACAACCACAGCAGCTCCAACAACAAGTAGCACAGCTGCTCCAACTACAACAACCACAGCGGCTCCAACAACAACCACTGCCACTGCCCCAACAACAACTACAGCTGCCCCAACAACAACAACAACAGCTGCCCCAACTACAACTACCACAGCTGCTCCAACAACAACTACCACAGTGGCTCCAACAACAACAACCACAGCTGCCCCAACTACAACAACCACAGCTGCCCCAACAATAACAACCACAGTGGCTCCGACAACAACAACCACAGCTGCTCCGACTACAACAACTACAGCTGCCCCGACAACAACAACTACAGCTGCCCCAACAACAACAACCACAGCTGCCCCAACAACAACAAGCACAGTGGCCCCAACAACAACAACCACAGCTGCTCCAACTACAACAACCACAGCTTCTCCAACTACAACAACCACAGCTGCTCCAACTACAATAACTACAGTGCCTCCAACAACAACAACCACAGCAGCTCCAACAACAAGTAGCACAGCTGCACCAACTACAACAACCACAGCGGCTCCAACAACAACCACTACCGCTGCCCCAACAACAACAACTACAGCTGCCCCAACAACCACAGCTGCCCCAACAATAACAAACACAGCAGCTCCAACAACAAGTGGCATAACTACTCCAAGTACAACAACCACAGCGGCTCCAACAACAACATCAACTACAACTGCCCCAACAACAATAATAACCACAGCTGCTCCAACTACAACAACCACAACTGCCACAACAACAACAACCACATCTGCCCCAACAACAACAACCACAGCGGCTCCAACAACAACAACCACAGTTGCTCCAACAACAACTACCACAGCTGCTCCAACTACAACAACTACAGCTGCCCCGACAACAACAACCACAGCTCGCCCAACAACAACAACCACAGTGGCTCCAACAACAACACCTACCGCTGCTTCAACTACAACGCAAGCTGCCTCAACTACTGCTACCACAGCTACCCCTACAACTACTACCACAGCTGCCCCAACTGCAACAACAGCTGCTCCAACTACAACAAGCACAGCTGCCCCAACAACGACAACCACAGCAGCTCTAACAACATTGAAAACCGCTGCTCCAACTACAACTACAGCTGCTCCAACTACAACATCCACAGTGGCTCCAACAACAACCTCTACCACTGCCCCAACAACAACAACTACAGCTGCCCCAACAACAACAACAACAACAGCTGCCCCAACTACAACAACAACAGCTGCTCCATCAACAACTACCACAGTGGCTCCAACAACAACAACCACAGCGGCTCCAACAACAACCACTACCGCTGCCCCAACAACAACAACCACAGCTGTTCCAACAACAACAACCACAGCTGCGCGAACAACAACCACGGCTGCGCGAACAACAACCACAGCTGCTCCAACTACAACAACCACAGCTGCCCCAACAACAACAACAACCACAGTTGCCTCAACAACAACAACCACAGCTGCCCCAACAACAACAACCACAGCTGCACGAACAACAACCACAGCTGCTCCAACTACAACAACCACAGCTGACCAAACAACAACAACCACAGTGGCGCCAACAACAATCACTACCTCTGCCCCGACAGCAACAACAGCTTCCCCAATTACAACAACCACAGCTGCTCCAACAACTGCCACAGTGGTTCCAACAACAACAACAACAACCACTAATGCTGCCCCGACAAGAACAACCACATTTGCTTCAACTATAACAACCACAGTGGCCCCAACAACAACAACCACACCTGCTGCAACTACAACAATCACAGCTGCCGCAACAACAACAACCACAGCGGCTCCAACAACAACAACAACAACTACTGCTGCTCCAACTACAACAACCACAGCTGCTCCAACTACAACAACGACAGCAGCTCCAACAACAACCACAGCTGCACCAACAACAACAACCACAGCTGCTCCAACTACAACAACCACAGCTTCTCCATCTACAACAACCACAGCTGCTCCAACTACAACAACTACAGTACCTCCAACAACAACAACCACAGCAGCTCCAACAACAAGTAGCACAGCTGCTCCAACTACAACAACCACAGCTGGTCCAACAACAACCACTACCACTGCCCCAACAACAACTACAGCTGCCCCAACAACAACAACAACAGCTGCCCCAACTACAACAACCACAGCTGCTCCAACAACAACTACCACAGTGGCTCCAACAACAACAACCACAGCTGCCCTGACTACAACAACCACAGCTGCCCCAACAATAACAACCACAGTGGCTCCGACAACAACAACCACAGCTGCTCCGACTACAACAACTACAGCTGCCCCGACAACAACAACTACAGCTGCCCCAACAACAACAACCACAGCTGCCCCAACAACAAAAACCACAGTGGCCCCAACAACAACAACCACAGCTGCTCCAACTACAACAACCACAGCTTCTCCAACTACAACAACCACAGCTGCTCCAACTACAATAACTACAGTGCCTCCAACAACAACAACCACAGCAGCTCCAACAACAAGTAGCACAGCTGCACCAACTACAACAACCACAGCGGCTCCAACAACAACCACTACCGCTGCCCCAACAACAACAACTACAGCTGCCCCAACAACAACAACAACAAAAGCTGCCCAAACTACAACAACCACAGCTGCTCCAACAACAACTACCACAGTGGCTCCAACAACAACAACCACAGCGGCTCCAACAACAACATCAACTACAACTGCCCCAACAACAATAATAACCACAGCTGCTCCAACTACAACAACCACAACTGCCACAACAACAACAACCACATCTGCCCCAACAACAACAACCACAGCGGCTCCAACAACAACAACCACAGTTGCTCCAACAACAACTACCACAGCTGCTCCAACTACAACAACTACAGCTGCCCCGACAACAACAACCACAGCTCGCCCAACAACAACAACCACAGTGGCTCCAACAACAACACCTACCGCTGCTTCAACTACAACGCAAGCTGCCTCAACTACTGCTACCACAGCTACCCCTACAACTACTACCACAGCTGCCCCAACTGCAACAACAGCTGCTCCAACTACAACAAGCACAGCTGCCCCAACAACGACAACCACAGCAGCTCTAACAACATTGAAAACCGCTGCTCCAACTACAACTACAGCTGCTCCAACTACAACATCCACAGTGGCTCCAACAACAACCTCTACCACTGCCCCAACAACAACAACTACAGCTGCCCCAACTACAACAACCACAGCTGCTCCATCAACAACTACCACAGTGGCTCCAACAACAACAACCACAGCGGCTCCAACAACAACCACTACCGCTGCCCCAACAACAACAACCACAGCTGTTCCAACAACAACAACCACAGCTGCGCGAACAACAACCACGGCTGCGCGAACAACAACCACAGCTGCTCCAACTACAACAACCACAGCTGCCCCAACAACAACAACAACCACAGTTGCCTCAACAACAACAACCACAGCTGCCCCAACAACAACAACCACAGCTGCACGAACAACAACCACAGCTGCTCCAACTACAACAACCACAGCTGACCAAACAACAACAACCACAGTGGCGCCAACAACAATCACTACCTCTGCCCCGACAGCAACAACAGCTTCCCCAATTACAACAACCACAGCTGCTCCAACAACTGCCACAGTGGTTCCAACTACAACAAGCACAGCTGCCCCAACAACGACAACCACAGCAGCTCTAACAACATTGAAAACCGCTGCTCCAACTACAACTACAGCTGCTCCAACTACAACATCCACAGTGGCTCCAACAACAACCTCTACCACTGCCCCAACAACAACAACTACAGCTGCCCCAACAACAACAACAACAACAGCTGCCCCAACTACAACAACCACAGCTGCTCCATCAACAACTACCACAGTGGCTCCAACAACAACAACCACAGCGGCTCCAACAACAACCACTACCGCTGCCCCAACAACAACAACCACAGCTGTTCCAACAACAACAACCACAGCTGCGCGAACAACAACCACGGCTGCGCGAACAACAACCACAGCTGCTCCAACTACAACAACCACAGCTGCCCCAACAACAACAACAACCACAGTTGCCTCAACAACAACAACCACAGCTGCCCCAACAACAACAACCACAGCTGCACGAACAACAACCACAGCTGCTCCAACTACAACAACCACAGCTGACCAAACAACAACAACCACAGTGGCGCCAACAACAATCACTACCTCTGCCCCGACAGCAACAACAGCTTCCCCAATTACAACAACCACAGCTGCTCCAACAACTGCCACAGTGGTTCCAACAACAACAACAACCACTAATGCTGCCCCGACAAGAACAACCACATTTGCTTCAACTATAACAACCACAGTGGCCCCAACAACAACAACCACACCTGCTGCAACTACAACAATCACAGCTGCCGCAACAACAACAACCACAGCGGCTCCAACAACAACAACAACAACTACTGCTGCTCCAACTACAACAACCACAGCTGCTCCAACTACAACAACGACAGCAGCTCCAACAACAACCACAGCTGCACCAACAACAACAACCACAGCTGCTCCAACTACAACAACCACAGCTTCTCCATCTACAACAACCACAGCTGCTCCAACTACAACAACTACAGTACCTCCAACAACAACAACAACCACAGCACCTCCAACAACAAGTAGCACAGCTGCTCCAACTACAACAACCACAGCGGCTCCAACAACAACCACTACCACTGCCCCAACAACAACTACAGCTGCCCCAACAACAACAACAACAGCTGCCCCAACTACAACAACCACAGCTGCTCCAACAACAACTACCACAGTGGCTCCAACAACAACAACCACAGCTGCCCTGACTACAACAACCACAGCTGCCCCAACAATAACAACCACAGTGGCTCCGACAACAACAACCACAGCTGCTCCGACTACAACAACTACAGCTGCCCCGACAACAACAACTACAGCTGCCCCAACAACAACAACCACAGCTGCCCCAACAACAACAACCACAGTGGCCCCAACAACAACAACCACAGCTGCTCCAACTACAACAACCACAGCTTCTCCAACTACAACAACCACAGCTGCTCCAACTACAATAACTACAGTGCCTCCAACAACAACAACCACAGCAGCTCCAACAACAAGTAGCACAGCTGCACCAACTACAACAACCACAGCGGCTCCAACAACAACCACTACCGCTGCCCCAACAACAACAACTACAGCTGCCCCAACAACAACAACAACAACAGCTGCCCAAACTACAACAACCACAGCTGCTCCAACAACAACTACCACAGTGGCTCCAACAACAACAACCACAGTGGCCCCAACAACAACAACCACAGCTGCTCCAACTACAACAACCACAGCGGCTCCAACAACAACCACTACAGCTACCCCAACTACAACAACCACAGCTGCCCCAACAACAACAACGACAGTGGCTCCGACAACAACAACCACAGCTGCTCTGACTACAACAAACACAGCTGCCCCAACAACAACAACCACAGTGGCTCCAACAACAACTACCACAGCTGCTCCAACTACAACAACGACAGCAGCTCCAACAACAACCACAGCCGCACCAACAACAACAACCACAGCTGCTCCAACTACAACAACCACAGCTTCTCCATCTACAACAGCCACAGCTGCTCCAACTACAACAACTACAGTACCTCCAACAACAACAACCACAGCAGCTCCAACAACAAGTAGCACAGCTGCTCCAACTACAACAACCACAGCGGCTCCAACAACAACCACTACCACTGCCCCAACAACAACTACAGCTGCCCCAACAACAACAACAACAGCTGCCCCAACTACAACAACCACAGCTGCTCCAACAACAACTACCACAGTGGCTCCAACAACAACAACCACAGCTGCCCCAACTACAACAACCACAGCTGCCCCAACAATAACAACCACAGTGGCTCCGACAACAACAACCACAGCTGCTCCGACTACAACAACTACAGCTGCCCCGACAACAACAACTACAGCTGCCCCAACAACAACAACCACAGCTGCCCCAACAACAACAACCACAGTGGCCCCAACAACAACAACCACAGCTGCTCCAACTACAACAACCACAGCTGCTCCAACTACAATAACTACAGTGCCTCCAACAACAACAACCACAGCAGCTCCAACAACAAGTAGCACAGCTGCACCAACTACAAAAACCACAGCGGCTCCAACAACAACCACTACCGCTGCCCCAACAACAACAACTACAGCTGCCCCAACAACAACAACAACAGCTGCCCAAACTACAACAACCACAGCTGCTCCAACAACAACTACCACAGTGGCTCCAACAACAACAACCACAGTGGCCCCAACAACAACAACCACAGCTACCCCAACTACAACAACCACAGCTGCCCCAACAACAACAACGACAGTGGCTCCGACAACAACAACCACAGCTGCTCTGACTACAACAAACACAGCTGCCCCAACAACAACAACCACAGTGGCTCCAACAACAACTACCACAGCTGCTTCAACTACAACAACCACAGTGGCACCAAGAACAACCTCTACCGCTGCCCCAACAACAACAACCACAGCTGCTCCAACTACAACAACTACAGTGGCTCCAACATCAACAACCACAGCAGCTCCAACAACAAAAACCACAGCGGCTCCAACTACAACAATCACAGCGGCTCCAACAACAACCACTACCGCTGCCCCAACAACAACAACTACAGCTGCCCCAACAACAACAACAACAGCTGCCCCAACTACAACAACCACAGCTGCTCCATCAACAACTACCACAGTGGCTCCAACAACAACAACCACAGCGGCTCCAACAACAACCACTATCGCTGCCCCAACAACAACAACCACAGCTGCCCCAACAACAACAACCACAGCTGCACGAACAACAACAACCACAGTGGCTCCAACAACAACCACTACCGCTGCCCCAACAACAACAACTACAGCTGCCCCAACAATAACAACAACAGCTGCCCCAACTACAACAACCACAGCTGCTCCATCAACAACTACCACAGTGGCTCCAACAACAACAACAACAGCGGCTCCAACAACAACCACTACCGCTGCCCCAACAACAACAGCCACAGCTGCCCCAACAACAACAACCACAGCTGTTCCAACAACAACAACCACAGCTGCACGAACAACAACCACAGCTCGCCCAACAACAACAACCACAGTGGCTCCAACAACAACACCTACCGCTGCCTCAACTACAACGCCAGCTGCTACAACTACTGCTACCACAGCTACCCCTACAACTACTACCCCAGCTGCCCCAACAACAACAACAGTTGCTCCAACTACAGCAAGCACAGCTGCCCCAACAACGACAGCCACAGCAGCTCCAACAACAATGACTACCGCTGCTCCAACTACAACTACAGCTGCTCCAACTACAACATCCACAGTGGCTCCAACAACAACCTCTACCACTGCCCCAACAACAACAACCACAGCTGCTCCAACTACAACAACTACAGTGGCTCCAACATCAACAACCATAGCAGCTCCAACAACAACCACCACAGCGGCTCCAACTACAACAACCACAGCGGCTCCAACAACAACCACTACCGCTGCCCCAACAACAACAACTACAGCTGCCCCAACAACAACAACTACAGCTGCCCCAACAACAACAACAACAGCTGCCCCAACTACAACAACCACAGCTGCTCCATCAACAACTACCACAGTGGCTCCAACAACAACAACCACAGCAACTCCAACAACAACCACTACCGCTGCCCCAACAACAACAACCACAGCTGTTCCAACAACAACAACCACAGCTGCACGAACAACAACCCCAGCTGCTCCAACTACAACAACCACAGCTGCCCCAACAACAACAACCACAGTTGCCCGAACAACAACAACCACAGCTGCCCCAACAACAACAACCACAGCTGCACGAACAACAACCACAGCTGCTCCAACTACAACAACCACAGCTGACCAAACAACAACAACCACAGTGGCGCCAACAACAATCACTACCTCTGCCCCGACAGCAACAACAGCTTCCCCAATTACAACAACTACAGCTGCTCCAACAACTGCCACAGTGGTTCCAACAACAACAACAACCACTAATGCTGCCCCGACAAGAACAACCACATTTGCTTCAACTACAACAACCACAGTGGCCCCAACAACAACAACCACACCTGCTGCAACTACAACAATCACAGCTGCCGCAACAACAACAACCACAGCGGCTCCAACAACAACAACAACAACAACAACAACTACTGCTACTCCAACTACAACAAATACAGCTGCCCCGACAACAATAACCACAGCTGCCCTGACAACAACTACCACAGCTGCTCCAACAACAACTACCACAGCTGCTCCAACTACAACAACCACAGCTGCTCCAACTACAACAACTACCACAGCTGCTCCAACTACAACAACGACAGCAGCTCCAACAACAACCACAGCTGCACCAACAACAACAACCACAGCTGCTCCAACTACAACTACCACAGCTTCTCCATCTACAACAACCACAGCTGCTCCAACTACAACAACTACAGTACCTCCAACAACAACAACCACAGCAGCTCCAACAACAAGTAGCACAGCTGCTCCAACTACAACAACCACAGCGGCTCCAACAACAACCACTACCACTGCCCCAACAACAACTACAGCTGCCCCAACAACAACAACAACAGCTGCCCCAACTACAACAACCACAGCTGCTCCAACAACAACTACCACAGTGGCTCCAACAACAACAACCACAGCTGCCCCAACTACAACAACCACAGCTGCCCCAACAATAACAACCACAGTGGCTCCGACAACATCAACCACAGCTGCTCCGACTACAACAACTACAGCTGCCCCGACAACAACAACCACAGCTGCCCCAACAACAACAACCACAGTGGCCCCAACAACAACAACCACAGCTGCTCCAACTACAACAACCACAGCTTCTCCAACTACAACAACCACAGCTGCTCCAACTACAATAACTACAGTGCCTCCAACAACAACAACCACAGCAGCTCCAACAACAAGTAGCACAGCTGCACCAACTACAACAACCACAGCGGCTCCAACAACAACCACTACCGCTGCCCCAACAACAACAACTACAGCTGCCCCAACAACAACAACAACAACAACAGCTGCCCAAACTACAACAACCACAGCTGCTCCAACAACAACTACCACAGTGGCTCCAACAACAACAACCACAGTGGCCCCAACAACAACAACCACAGCTGCTCCAACTACAACAACCACAGCGGCTCCAACAACAACCACTACAGCTACCCCATCTACAACAACCACAGCTGCCCCAACAATAACAACCACAGTGGCTCCGACAACAACAACCACAGCTGCTCCAACTACAACAACCACAGCTTCTCCAACTACAACAACCACAGCTGCTCCAACTACAATAACTACAGTGCCTCCAACAACAACAACCACAGCAGCTCCAACAACAAGTAGCACAGCTGCACCAACTACAACAACCACAGCGGCTCCAACAACAACCACTACCGCTGCCCCAACAACAACAACTACAGCTGCCCCAACAACAACAACAACAACAGCTGCCCAAACTACAACAACCACAGCTGCTCCAACAACAACTACCACAGTGGCTCCAACAACAACAACCACAGTGGCCCCAACAACAACAACCACAGCTGCTCCAACTACAACAACCACAGCGGCTCCAACAACAACCACTACAGCTACCCCAACTACAACAACCACAGCTGCCCCAACAACAACAACGACAGTGGCTCCGACAACAACAACCACAGCTGCTCTGACTACAACAAACACAGCTGCCCCAACAACAACAACCACAGTGGCTCCAACAACAACTACCACAGCTGCTCCAACTACAACAACGACAGCAGCTCCAACAACAACCACAGCCGCACCAACAACAACAACCACAGCTGCTCCAACTACAACAACCACAGCTTCTCCATCTACAACAGCCACAGCTGCTCCAACTACAACAACTACAGTACCTCCAACAACAACAACCACAGCAGCTCCAACAACAAGTAGCACAGCTGCTCCAACTACAACAACCACAGCGGCTCCAACAACAACCACTACCACTGCCCCAACAACAACTACAGCTGCCCCAACAACAACAACAACAGCTGCCCCAACTACAACAACCACAGCTGCTCCAACAACAACTACCACAGTGGCTCCAACAACAACAACCACAGCTGCCCCAACTACAACAACCACAGCTGCCCCAACAATAACAACCACAGTGGCTCCGACAACAACAACCACAGCTGCTCCGACTACAACAACTACAGCTGCCCCGACAACAACAACTACAGCTGCCCCAACAACAACAACCACAGCTGCCCCAACAACAACAACCACAGTGGCCCCAACAACAACAACCACAGCTGCTCCAACTACAACAACCACAGCTGCTCCAACTACAATAACTACAGTGCCTCCAACAACAACAACCACAGCAGCTCCAACAACAAGTAGCACAGCTGCACCAACTACAAAAACCACAGCGGCTCCAACAACAACCACTACCGCTGCCCCAACAACAACAACTACAGCTGCCCCAACAACAACAACAACAGCTGCCCAAACTACAACAACCACAGCTGCTCCAACAACAACTACCACAGTGGCTCCAACAACAACAACCACAGTGGCCCCAACAACAACAACCACAGCTACCCCAACTACAACAACCACAGCTGCCCCAACAACAACAACGACAGTGGCTCCGACAACAACAACCACAGCTGCTCTGACTACAACAAACACAGCTGCCCCAACAACAACAACCACAGTGGCTCCAACAACAACTACCACAGCTGCTTCAACTACAACAACCACAGTGGCACCAAGAACAACCTCTACCGCTGCCCCAACAACAACAACCACAGCTGCTCCAACTACAACAACTACAGTGGCTCCAACATCAACAACCACAGCAGCTCCAACAACAAAAACCACAGCGGCTCCAACTACAACAATCACAGCGGCTCCAACAACAACCACTACCGCTGCCCCAACAACAACAACTACAGCTGCCCCAACAACAACAACAACAGCTGCCCCAACTACAACAACCACAGCTGCTCCATCAACAACTACCACAGTGGCTCCAACAACAACAACCACAGCGGCTCCAACAACAACCACTATCGCTGCCCCAACAACAACAACCACAGCTGCCCCAACAACAACAACCACAGCTGCACGAACAACAACAACCACAGTGGCTCCAACAACAACCACTACCGCTGCCCCAACAACAACAACTACAGCTGCCCCAACAATAACAACAACAGCTGCCCCAACTACAACAACCACAGCTGCTCCATCAACAACTACCACAGTGGCTCCAACAACAACAACAACAGCGGCTCCAACAACAACCACTACCGCTGCCCCAACAACAACAGCCACAGCTGCCCCAACAACAACAACCACAGCTGTTCCAACAACAACAACCACAGCTGCACGAACAACAACCACAGCTCGCCCAACAACAACAACCACAGTGGCTCCAACAACAACACCTACCGCTGCCTCAACTACAACGCCAGCTGCTACAACTACTGCTACCACAGCTACCCCTACAACTACTACCCCAGCTGCCCCAACAACAACAACAGTTGCTCCAACTACAGCAAGCACAGCTGCCCCAACAACGACAGCCACAGCAGCTCCAACAACAATGACTACCGCTGCTCCAACTACAACTACAGCTGCTCCAACTACAACATCCACAGTGGCTCCAACAACAACCTCTACCACTGCCCCAACAACAACAACCACAGCTGCTCCAACTACAACAACTACAGTGGCTCCAACATCAACAACCATAGCAGCTCCAACAACAACCACCACAGCGGCTCCAACTACAACAACCACAGCGGCTCCAACAACAACCACTACCGCTGCCCCAACAACAACAACTACAGCTGCCCCAACAACAACAACTACAGCTGCCCCAACAACAACAACAACAGCTGCCCCAACTACAACAACCACAGCTGCTCCATCAACAACTACCACAGTGGCTCCAACAACAACAACCACAGCAACTCCAACAACAACCACTACCGCTGCCCCAACAACAACAACCACAGCTGTTCCAACAACAACAACCACAGCTGCACGAACAACAACCCCAGCTGCTCCAACTACAACAACCACAGCTGCCCCAACAACAACAACCACAGTTGCCCGAACAACAACAACCACAGCTGCCCCAACAACAACAACCACAGCTGCACGAACAACAACCACAGCTGCTCCAACTACAACAACCACAGCTGACCAAACAACAACAACCACAGTGGCGCCAACAACAATCACTACCTCTGCCCCGACAGCAACAACAGCTTCCCCAATTACAACAACTACAGCTGCTCCAACAACTGCCACAGTGGTTCCAACAACAACAACAACCACTAATGCTGCCCCGACAAGAACAACCACATTTGCTTCAACTACAACAACCACAGTGGCCCCAACAACAACAACCACACCTGCTGCAACTACAACAATCACAGCTGCCGCAACAACAACAACCACAGCGGCTCCAACAACAACAACAACAACAACAACAACAACTACTGCTACTCCAACTACAACAAATACAGCTGCCCCGACAACAATAACCACAGCTGCCCTGACAACAACTACCACAGCTGCTCCAACAACAACTACCACAGCTGCTCCAACTACAACAACCACAGCTGCTCCAACTACAACAACTACCACAGCTGCTCCAACTACAACAACGACAGCAGCTCCAACAACAACCACAGCTGCACCAACAACAACAACCACAGCTGCTCCAACTACAACTACCACAGCTTCTCCATCTACAACAACCACAGCTGCTCCAACTACAACAACTACAGTACCTCCAACAACAACAACCACAGCAGCTCCAACAACAAGTAGCACAGCTGCTCCAACTACAACAACCACAGCGGCTCCAACAACAACCACTACCACTGCCCCAACAACAACTACAGCTGCCCCAACAACAACAACAACAGCTGCCCCAACTACAACAACCACAGCTGCTCCAACAACAACTACCACAGTGGCTCCAACAACAACAACCACAGCTGCCCCAACTACAACAACCACAGCTGCCCCAACAATAACAACCACAGTGGCTCCGACAACATCAACCACAGCTGCTCCGACTACAACAACTACAGCTGCCCCGACAACAACAACCACAGCTGCCCCAACAACAACAACCACAGTGGCCCCAACAACAACAACCACAGCTGCTCCAACTACAACAACCACAGCTTCTCCAACTACAACAACCACAGCTGCTCCAACTACAATAACTACAGTGCCTCCAACAACAACAACCACAGCAGCTCCAACAACAAGTAGCACAGCTGCACCAACTACAACAACCACAGCGGCTCCAACAACAACAACTACCGCTGCCCCAACAACAACAACTACAGCTGCCCCAACAACAACAACAACAACAACAGCTGCCCAAACTACAACAACCACAGCTGCTCCAACAACAACTACCACAGTGGCTCCAACAACAACAACCACAGTGGCCCCAACAACAACAACCACAGCTGCTCCAACTACAACAACCACAGCGGCTCCAACAACAACCACTACAGCTACCCCAACTACAACAACCACAGCTGCCCCAACAATAACAACCACAGTGGCTCCGACAACAACAACCACAGCTGCTCTGACTACAACAACTACCGCTGCTCTGACTACAACAACTGCAGCTGCTCCAACTTCAACTACCACAGCTGCCCCAACAACAAATAATACAGCTGCAAGAACATCCACACCTGCTCCAACTACAACAACTACAGCTGCCCCAACAACAACCACATCTGCTCCAACAACAACCACTACCGCTGCCCCAACAACAACCACAGCAGCTCCAACTACAACTACAGTGCCCCCAACATCAACAACCACAGCAGCTCCAACAACAACTTCCACAGCTGCTCCAACTACAACAACTACAGCTGCCCCAACAACCACAGCTGCCCCAACAACAACAACAACAACAGCGGCTACAACAACAACAACCACAGTGGCCCCAACAACAACAACCACAGCTTCTCCAACTACAACAACCACAGCGGCTCCAACAACAACCACTACCGCTGCCCCAACAACAACAACAACCACAGCTGCCCCAACAACAATAACCACAGCGGCTCCAACAACAACAACCACGGCTGCCCAAACAACAACAATCACACTTGCTCCAACTACAACAACTACAGCTGCCCCAACAACCACAGCTGCCCCAACAACAACAACAACAGCAACAGCGGCTCCAACAACAACCACAGCTGCCCCAACTACAATAACCACAGCTGCTCCAACAACAACCACTACCGCTGCCCCAACAACAACAACTACAGCTGCCCCAACAACAACAACAACAGCTGCCCCAACTACAACAACCACAGCGGCTCAAACTACAATAACCACAGCTGTCTCAACAACGACAACCACAGCTGCTCCAACTACAACAACTGCAGCTGCTCCAACCACAACAACCACAGCGGCTCCAACAACAACCACTACCGCTGCCCCAACAACAACAACCACAGCTGCTCAAACTACAACAACCACAGCTGCCTCAACTACTACAACCACAGCAGCGCCAACAACAACAACAACCATAGCTGCCCTAACAACAACAACCACAGCAGCTCAAACAACAACAACTACAGCTGCCCCAACTACAACAACCACAGCTGCTCCAACTACAACAACCACAGCTGCCCTAACAACAACAATCACAGCAGATGCAACAACTACAACAACCACAACTGCCCCAATAACATCAACTACAACTGTTCCAACAACAACCACAGCTGCTCCAACTACAACAACCACAGCTGTCCCAACAACAACAGCTGCTCCAACTACAACAACCACAGCTGCCCGAACAACAACATCCACAGCTGTCCCCACAACAACAACTACAGCTGTCCCAACAACAACAACCACAGCAGCTCAAACAACAACAACTACAGCTTCCACAACAACAGCAACCACAGTGGCTCCAACAACATCTACCGCTGCTCAGACTACAACAACCACAGCTGACCCAACAACAACAACTACAACTCTTTCAACAGCGACAGATGCTCCAACTACAACACCTACAGCTGCACGAACTACAACAACCACAGCTGCCCCAACTACAACCACAGCTTCACGAACAACAGCAACCACAACTGCTCCAACTACAACAACCACAGCTGCCCCAACAACAACCACAACTGCTCCAACTACAACCACAGCTGCTTCAGCAACAACAAGCACAGCTGCTACAACTACAACAACTACAGCTACCTTAACAACAACAACCACAGCTGCTCAAACAACAACGACAGCTGCTCCAACTACAAAAACCACAGCTGCCCGAACAACAACATCCACAGCTGTCCCCACAACAACAACTACAGCTGTCCCAACAACAACAACCACAGCTGCTCCAACTACAACAACCACAGCTGCCTCAACTACAACAACCACAGCAGCGCCAAAAACAACAACCATAGCTGCCCTAACAACAACAACCACAGCAGCTCAAACAACAACAACTACAGCTGCCCCAACTACAACAACCACAACTGGTCCAACAACAACAACCACAGCTGCTCCAACTACAACAACCACAGCTGCCCCAACAACAGCCACCACAGTGGCTCCAACAACAACATCTACCGCTGCTCTGACTACAACAACCACAGCTGCCCCAACAACAACTACAACTGTTTCAACAACCACAGATGCTCCAACTACAACACCTACAGCTGCATTAACTACAACAACCACAGCTGCCCTAACTACAACAACTACAGCTTCAGCAACAACAACCACAACTGCTCCAACTACAACCACAGCTGCTTCAACAACAACAACCACAGCTGCTACAACTACAACAACTACAGCTAACTTAACAACAACAACCGCAGCTGCTCAAACAACCACAGCTGCTGCAACTACAACAACCAAAGCTCCCCTAACAACAACCACAGCAGCTCCAACAACAACAACTACAGCTCCCCCAACAACAACAACCACAGCTGTTCCAACAACAACTACCACAGCTGCAGCAACCACAACACCTGCTGCAACAACCACTGACCCTGTTACTTATGTCATATCAGTAACTTTAGAAAATGAAATCTTTACCGATGACTTGAACAACTCCACCAGCCCTCGATTCATAGAACTCGCAGGAAAAGCTACAGCTCTTGTAAGTAATTTTAAAGTTATTGCATTTTCAATTGATTTTGTCAGTACCAAGCGTTATTATTGGGACAGAAAGATTGAGCTGAAATACAAGATACTTAATCATTCAAAACGTATTTCAGTGAAAACTTCATTTTGTTAAATTCCTTTAGAAGCATTGCGTGCTTGACGGCTAATCAAGCGTTTTAAATCTTGTTGTCTTTCTGCAGTGTAATCAAATTTACGAAGCAAGATTTGGTTCTGACTTTGACCAGTGCATTGTGAGACAATTCAGGTAAAAACATTTTTAACAGTGGTTTAAGACTCGGTATCCATCTTTATGGTCTTAACGTGTGTATCTTCTGATGTTGATAGTGTCACTGTTAAAATAATTCTGCGTTGATTTAGAACTGGAGGAAGCGGATCGGAGTCAGCTCAAAGTTCAAACGAGGTTTTAATCTTGTCGAAGAGGAGCATTCACAGAGCAACACGCAGGTCAGTAACAAAGGAAAGACTCAATATCAGAAGAGCAAAGCTTGGTTTATATCTGTCTTTGTGGGTGTGTTTTCACTTTGACAGCTACTAATTTATGCCCTCCTGCACTTAAAGAAAGAATTCACAGAGAAGGAAGTGTTCACCTTCAGTGATTACTCAATACCTTACATGGGTCATAAAACAACCTAAAGCTAGTCATAAAACAAGGTCACATATAACAGGTCACAGTTCACGTTAAACAGTCTCTCTGAATAGGGCTGTGTAAACTTAAATTTACATTCCTACATAAAGTACAAAATTCTCATCACAGTCACCTACATTACAAATGACACGTAGCTAGAATGGTCTCATCATTATTTGACATTTGTCCTATTTTGTTTTATGATACAGGGCTGCTCCAGCTCAACGAACACGTGCGCAAGGAACTGAAGTAGAGTTTTCAGTTGTGTTCAATCGGTCTGTAGCAGAACTCCCAATGAATACTGATGTTGTTCAAACCTTAGTTGATGCTGCAAATGATTCCAACACCTTCAATGTGACCTTTGGTGCCTCGTCAGTTGCATTAGTATGTAAGTAAACTGTTTAGCCATATACGTCTGTTATACTGGTGCTCAGTGATGTCAGTCTGATAGCAAACAAGGACAAAGAAATGCCTTTGGATCAGGTGCAAGTACTTTTTTAGTTTTTAACCTATTACTTAAAACATGTTTTTACAGCGGGTCAAGTTCCTGCAACTACAATAGCTGCAACGACAACTGCTGCAACTACAGTTGCTACAACAACAACTACAGCTGCTCTGACAACAACAACCACAGCTTCCCTAACAACCACAACCATAGCTGCCCAAACAACAACCACAGCTGCCCAAACAACAGCCACAGCTGCTCCGACAACAACCACAGCTGCTCCAACAACTACAGCTGCCCTAACAACAACAACTACAGCTGTCCCAAAGACAACCACAGCTGCTCCAACTACAACAACTACAGCTGCACCAACAACAACCACAGCTGCACCAACAACAACCACAGCTGCTCCAACTACAACAAGTACTGCTGCCCCAACAACAACAACTACAGCTGCCCCTACAACAACTACAGCTGCCCCAACGACAACTACCACAGCTGCTCCAACTTCAACAACCGCAGCTGCCCCGACAACAAAAACCACAGCTGCCCCAACGACAACTATCACAGCGGCTCCAACTTCAACAACCGCAACTGCCCCAACAACAAAAACCACAGCTGCACCAACAACAACCACAGCTGCTCCAACTGTAACAACCACAGCTGCTCCAACTACAACAACTACCACAGCTGCTCCAACTACAACAACGACAGCAGCTCCAACAACAACCACAGCTGCACCAACAACAGCCACAGCTGCTCCAACTACAACAAGTACTGCTGCCCCAACAACAACAACTACAGCTGCCCCAACGACAACTACCACAGCTGCTCCAACTTCAACAACCGCAGTTGCCCCAACAACAAAAACCACAGCTGCCCCAACGACAACTACCACAGATGCTCCAACTTCCACAACCGCAGCTGCCCCAACAACAACAACCACAGTGGCCCCAACAACAACAACCACACCTGCTGCAACTACAACAACCACAGCTGCCCCAACAACAACAACCACAGCGGCTCCAACAACAACAACAACTACTGCTGCTCCAACAACAACAACCACGGCTGCACGAACAACAACCACAGCTGCTCCAACTACAACAACCACAGTGGCCCCAACAACAACAACCACACCTGCTGCAACTACAACAACAGCAGCTGCCCCAACAACAACAACCACAGCTGTTCCAACAACAACAACCACAGCTGCACGAACAACAACCACAGCTGCTCCAACTACAACAACCACAGTGGCCCCAACAACAACAACCACACCTGCTGCAACTACAACAACAGCAGCTGACCAAACAACAACAACCACAGTGGCGCCAACAACAACTACCACAGTGGTCCCAACAACAACAACAACCACTAATGCTGCCCCAACAACAACAACCACTAATGCTCCAACTACAACAACTACAGTGGCTCCAACATCAACAACCACAGCAGCTCCAACAACAACAACAACAGCGGCTCCAACTACAACAACCACAGCTGCCCCAACAACAACAACCACAGCTGCTCCAACTACAACGAACACAGCTGCTCCAACAACAACCACTACCGCTACCCCAACAACAACTACAACTGCCCCAACAACCACAGCTGCCCTAACAACAACAACAACAACAAGAGTGGCTCCAACAACAACAACCACAGCTGCTCCAACAACAACAACCACAGCGGCACCAACAACAACAATCACGGCTGCTCCAACAAAAAGAACTACAGCTGCTCCAACAACAACAACCACAGCAGCTCCAACAACAACTAGCACAGCTGCTCCAATTATAACAACCACAGCTGCTCCAACAACAACCACTACCGCCACCCCAACAACAACAACAGAAACAACAACAACTACAACTGCCCCAACAACAACAACAACCGCAGCTGCCCCAGCAACAACAACCACAGCAGCTCCAACAACAACAACAACAGCGGCTCCAACTACAACAACCACAGCTGCCCCAACAACAACAACCACAGCTGCTCCAACTACAACGAACACAGCTGCTCCAACAACAACCACTACCGCTACCCCAACAACAACTACAACTGCCCCAACAACAACAACAACCACAGCTGCCCTAACAACAACAACAACAACAACAACAAGAGTGGCTCGAACAACAACAACCACAGCTGCTCCAACAACAACAACCACAGTGGCTCCAACAACAACAATCACGGCTGCTCCAACTAAAACAACTACAGCTGCTCCAACAACAACAACCACAGCAGCTCCAACAACAACTAGCACAGCTGCTCCAATTACAACGACCACAGCTGCTCCAACAACAACCACTACCGCTACCCCAACAACAACAACAACTACAACTGCCCCAACAACAACAACCACAGCTGCCCTAACAACAACAACAACAACCACAGCTGCTCCACCTACAACAACTACGGTGGCCCCAACAGCAACAACCACAGCTGCTCCACCTACAACAAGTACTGCTGCCCCAACAACAACAACTACAGCTGCCCCTACAACAACTACAGCTGCCCCAACGACAACTACCACAGCTGCTCCAACTTCAACAACCGCAGCTGCCCCGACAACAAAAACCACAGCTGCCCCAACGACAACTATCACAGCGGCTCCAACTTCAACAACCGCAACTGCCCCAACAACAAAAACCACAGCTGCACCAACAACAACCACAGCTGCTCCAACTGTAACAACCACAGCTGCTCCAACTACAACAACTACCACAGCTGCTCCAACTACAACAACGACAGCAGCTCCAACAACAACCACAGCTGCACCAACAACAGCCACAGCTGCTCCAACTACAACAAGTACTGCTGCCCCAACAACAACAACTACAGCTGCCCCAACGACAACTACCACAGCTGCTCCAACTTCAACAACCGCAGTTGCCCCAACAACAAAAACCACAGCTGCCCCAACGACAACTACCACAGATGCTCCAACTTCCACAACCGCAGCTGCCCCAACAACAACAACCACAGTGGCCCCAACAACAACAACCACACCTGCTGCAACTACAACAACCACAGCTGCCCCAACAACAACAACCACAGCGGCTCCAACAACAACAACAACTACTGCTGCTCCAACAACAACAACCACGGCTGCACGAACAACAACCACAGCTGCTCCAACTACAACAACCACAGTGGCCCCAACAACAACAACCACACCTGCTGCAACTACAACAACAGCAGCTGCCCCAACAACAACAACCACAGCTGTTCCAACAACAACAACCACAGCTGCACGAACAACAACCACAGCTGCTCCAACTACAACAACCACAGTGGCCCCAACAACAACAACCACACCTGCTGCAACTACAACAACAGCAGCTGACCAAACAACAACAACCACAGTGGCGCCAACAACAACTACCACAGTGGTCCCAACAACAACAACAACCACTAATGCTGCCCCAACAACAACAACCACTAATGCTCCAACTACAACAACTACAGTGGCTCCAACATCAACAACCACAGCAGCTCCAACAACAACAACAACAGCGGCTCCAACTACAACAACCACAGCTGCCCCAACAACAACAACCACAGCTGCTCCAACTACAACGAACACAGCTGCTCCAACAACAACCACTACCGCTACCCCAACAACAACTACAACTGCCCCAACAACCACAGCTGCCCTAACAACAACAACAACAACAAGAGTGGCTCCAACAACAACAACCACAGCTGCTCCAACAACAACAACCACAGCGGCACCAACAACAACAATCACGGCTGCTCCAACAAAAAGAACTACAGCTGCTCCAACAACAACAACCACAGCAGCTCCAACAACAACTAGCACAGCTGCTCCAATTATAACAACCACAGCTGCTCCAACAACAACCACTACCGCCACCCCAACAACAACAACAACAGAAACAACAACAACTACAACTGCCCCAACAACAACAACAACCGCAGCTGCCCCAGCAACAACAACCACAGCAGCTCCAACAACAACAACAACAGCGGCTCCAACTACAACAACCACAGCTGCCCCAACAACAACAACCACAGCTGCTCCAACTACAACGAACACAGCTGCTCCAACAACAACCACTACCGCTACCCCAACAACAACTACAACTGCCCCAACAACAACAACAACCACAGCTGCCCTAACAACAACAACAACAACAACAACAAGAGTGGCTCGAACAACAACAACCACAGCTGCTCCAACAACAACAACCACAGTGGCTCCAACAACAACAATCACGGCTGCTCCAACTAAAACAACTACAGCTGCTCCAACAACAACAACCACAGCAGCTCCAACAACAACTAGCACAGCTGCTCCAATTACAACGACCACAGCTGCTCCAACAACAACCACTACCGCTACCCCAACAACAACAACAACTACAACTGCCCCAACAACAACAACCACAGCTGCCCTAACAACAACAACAACAACCACAGCTGCTCCACCTACAACAACTACGGTGGCCCCAACAGCAACAACCACAGCAGCTCCAACAACAACAACAGCGGCTCCAACTACAACAACCACAGCTGCCCCAACAACAACAACCACAGTGGCTCCAACAATAACTACCACAGCTGCCCCAACTACCACCACAGCTGCTCCAACTACAACAAGCACAGCTGCCCCAACAACGACAACCAGAGTGGCTCCAACAACAACACCTACCGCTGCTTCAACTACAACGCCAGCTGCTACAACTACTGCTACCACAGCTTCCCCTACAACTACTACCACAGCTGCCCCAACTACAACAACAGCTGCTCCAACTACAACAAGCACAGCTGCCCCAACAACAACCACAGCAGCTCCAACAACAACGATTACCGCTGCTCCAACTACAACTACAGCTGCTCCAACTACAGCTACCACAGTGGCACCATCAACAACCACTACCGCTACCCCGACAACAACAACCACAGCTGCTCCAACTACAGCTACCACAGTTGCACCATCAACAACCACTACCGCTGCCCCGACAACAACAACCACAGCTGCTCCAACTACAACAACCACAGCTGCCCCAACAACAACTACCACAGTGGTTCCAACAACAACCACTACTGGTGGCCCGACAAGAACAACCACAGCTGCTCCAACTACAACAACCACAGCTGCCCCAACAACAACAACCACAGTGGCTCCAACAACAACTACCACAGTGATTCCCACAACAACCACTACTGTTGCTCCGATAACTACAACTACCGCTGCTCTGACTAAAACAACCACAGCTGATCCAACTACAACAACCACAGCTGCCCCAATTACAACTACCACAGTTGTTCAAACAACAACCACTACTGCTGCCCCGACAACAACAACCACACCTGCTCCAACAACAGCAACTACCCCTGCTCCAACTACAACAACTACAGCTGCCCCAACAACAACAACCACAGCTGTCCCAACGACAACGACAGCTGCTCCAACTACAACAACTACAGCTGCACCAACAACAACAACCACAGCTGCACGAACAACAGCCACAGCTGCTACAACTACAACAACCACAGTGGCCCCAACAACAACAACCACACCTGCTGCAACTACAACAACAGCAGCTGACCAAACAACAACAACCACAGTGGCGCCAACAACAACAACCACACCTGCTGCAACTACAACAACCACAGCTGCCCCAACAACAACAACCACAGTGGCTCCAACTACAACAACCACAGCGGCTCCAACAACAACCACTACCGCTGCCCCAAGAACAACAACGACAGCTGGTCCAACTACAACAAACACAGCTGCCCCAAAAACAACTACCACAGTGGTTCCCACAACAACCACTACTGTTGCTCCGATAACTACAACTACCGCTGCTCTGACTGCAACAACCACAGCTGCTCCAACTACAACAACCACAGCTGCCCCAATTACAACTACCACAGTTGTTCGAACAACAACCACTACTGCTGCCCCGACAACAACAACCACACCTGCTCCAACAACAGCAACTACCCCTGCTCCAACTACAACAACTACAGCTGCCCCTACAACAACAACCACAGCTGTTCCAACAACAACAACCACAGCTGCACGAACAACAACCACAGCTGCTCCAACTACAACAACCACAGTGGCCCCAACAACAACAACCACACCTGCTGCAACTACAACAACCACAGCTGCCCCAACAACAACAACCACAGCGGCTCCAACAACAACAACTACTGCTGCTCCAACAACAACAACCACGGCTGCACGAACAACAACCACAGCTGGTCCAACTACAACAACCACAGTGGCCCCAACAACAACAACCACACCTGCTGCAACTACAACAACAGCAGCTGACCAAACAACAACAACCACAGTGGCGCCAACAACAACTACCACAGTGGTTCCAACAACAACAACAACAACCACTAATGCTGCCCCGACAACAACAACCACAGTTGCTTCAACTACAACAACCACAGCTGCCCCAACAACAACAACCACAGTGGCTCCAACTACATCTACCACAGCTGCTCCAACTACAACAACCACAGTGGCTCCAACAACAACCTCTACCGCTGCCCCAACAACAACAACCACAGCTGCTCCAACTACAACAACTACAGTGGCTCCAACATCAACAACCACAGCAGCTCCAACAACAACAACAACAACAGCAGCTCCAACTACAACAACCACAGCTGCCCCAACAACAACAACCACAGCTGCTCCAACTACAACGAACACAGCTGCCCCAATTACAACTACCACAGTTGTTCGAACAACAACCACTACTGCTGCCCCGACAACAACAACCACACCTGCTCCAACAACAGCAACTACCCCTGCTCCAACTACAACAACTACAGCTGCCCCAACAACAACAACCACAGCTGTCCCAACGACAACCACAGCTGCTCCAACAACAACCACTACCGCTACCCCAACAACAACAACAACAACTACAACTGCCCCAACAACAACAACAACAACAACAACCACAGCTGCCCTAACAACAACAACAACAACAAGAGTGGCTCCAACAACAACAACCACAGCTGCTCCAACTACAACTACTACCGCTGCCCCAACGACAACAACCACAGTGTCTCCAACAACAACCATTACCGCTGCCCCAACAACAACAACCACAGCTGGTCCAACTACAACAAACACAGCTGCCCCAAAAACAACTACCACAGTGATTCCCACAACAACCACTACTGTTGCTCCGATAACTACAACTACCGCTGCCCTGACTATAGCAACCACAGCTGCTCCAACTACAACAACCACAGCTGCCCCAATTACAACTACCACAGTTGTTCAAACAACAACCACTACTGCTGCCCCGACAACAACAACCACAGCTGTCCCAACGACAACGACAGCTGCTCCAACTACAACAACTACAGCTGCACCAACAACAACAACCACAGCTGCACGAACAACAACCACAGCTGCTCCAACTACAACAACCACAGTGGCTCCAGCAACAACACCTACCGCTGCTTCAACTACAACGCCAGCTGCTACAACTACTGCTACCACAGCTACCCCTACAACTACTACCACAGTTGCCCCAACTACAACAACAGTTGCTCCAACTACAACAAGCACAGCTGCCCCAACAACGACAGCCACAGCAGCTCCAACAACAATGACTACCGCTGCTCCAACTACAACTACAGCTGCTCCAACTACAACATCCACAGTGGCTCCAACAACAACCTCTACCACTGCCCCAACAACAACAACCACAGCTGCTCCAACTACAACAACTACAGTGGCTCCAACATCAACAACCACAGCAGCTCCAACAACAACCACCACAGCGGCTCCAACTACAACAACCACAGCGGCTCCAACAACAACCACTACCGCTGCCCCAACAACAACAACTACAGCTGCCCCAACAACAACAACCACAGCTGTTCCAACAACAACAACCACAGCTGCACGAACAACAACCACAGCTGGTCCAACTACAACAACCACAGTGGCCCCAACAACAACAACCACACCTGCTGCAACTACAACAACAGCAGCTGACCAAACAACAACAACCACAGTGGCGCCAACAACAACTACCACAGTGGTTCCAACAACAACAACAACAACAACCACTAATGCTGCCCCGACAACAACAACCACAGTTGCTACAACTACAACAACCACAGTGGCCCCAACAACAACAACCACACCTGCTGCAACTACAACAACAGCAGCTGACCAAACAACAACAACCACAGTGGCGCCAACAACAACAACCACACCTGCTGCAACTACAACAACCACAGCTGCCCCAACAACAACAACCACAGCGGCTCCAACTACAACAACCACAGCGGCTCCAACAACAACCACTACCGCTGCCCCAAGAACAACAACGACAGCTGGTCCAACTACAACAAACACAGCTGCCCCAAAAACAACTACCACAGTGGTTCCCACAACAACCACTACTGTTGCTCCGATAACTACAACTACCGCTGCTCTGACTGCAACAACCACAGCTGCTCCAACTACAACAACCACAGCTGCCCCAATTACAACTACCACAGTTGTTCGAACAACAACCACTACTGCTGCCCCGACAACAACAACCACACCTGCTCCAACAACAGCAACTACCCCTGCTCCCACTACAACAACTACAGCTGCCCCAACAACAACAACCACAGCTGTTCCAACAACAACAACCACAGCTGCACGAACAACAACCACAGCTGCTCCAACTACAACAACCACAGTGGCCCCAACAACGACAACCACACCTGCTGCAATTACAACAACCACAGCGGCTCCAACAACAACAACTACTGCTGCTCCAACAACAACAACCACGGCTGCACGAACAACAACCACAGCTGCTCCAACTACAACAACCACAGTGGCCCCAACAACAACAACCACACCTGCTGCAACTACAACAACAGCAGCTGCCCCAACAACAACAACCACAGCTGTTCCAACAACCACAGCTGCACGAACAACAACCACAGCTGGTCCAACTACAACAACCACAGTGGCCCCAACAACAACAACCACACCTGCTGCAACTACAACAACAGCAGCTGACCAAACAACAACAACCACAGTGGCGCCAACAACAACTACCACAGTGGTTCCAACAACAACAACAACAACCACTAATGCTGCCCCGACAACAACAACCACAGTTGCTTCAACTACAACAACCACAGCTGCCCCAACAACAACAACCACAGTGGCTCCAACTACAACTACCACAGCTGCTCCAACTACAACAACCACAGTGGCTCCAACAACAACCTCTACCGCTGCCCCAACAACAACAACCACAGCTGCTCCAACTACAACAACTACAGTGGCTCCAACATCAACAACCACAGCAGCTCCAACAACAACAACAACAACAACAGCAGCTCCAACTACAACAACCACAGCTGCCCCAACAACAACAACCACAGCTGCTCCAACTACAACGAACACAGCTGCCCCAATTACAACTACCACAGTTGTTCGAACAACAACCACTACTGCTGCCCCGACAACAACAACCACACCTGCTCCAACAACAGCAACTACCCCTGCTCCAACTACAACAACTACAGCTGCCCCAACAACAACAACCACAGCTGTCCCAACGACAACCACAGCTGCTCCAACAACAACCACTACCGCTACCCCAACAACAACAACAACAACTACAACTGCCCCAACAACAACAACAACCACAGCTGCCCTAACAACAACAACAACAACAAGAGTGGCTCCAACAACAACAACCACAGCTGCTCCAACTACAACTACTACCGCTGCCCCAACGACAACAACCACAGTGTCTCCAACAACAACCATTACCGCTGCCCCAACAACAACAACCACAGCTGGTCCAACTACAACAAACACAGCTACCCCAAAAACAACTACCACAGTGATTCCCACAACAACCACTACTGTTACTCCGATAACTACAACTACCGCTGCCCTGACTATAGCAACCACAGCTGCTCCAACTACAACAACCACAGCTGCCCCAATTACAACTACCACACATGTTCAAACAACAACCACTACTGCTGCCCCGACAACAACAACCACACCTACTCCAACAACAGCAACTACCCCTGCTCCAACTACAACAACTACAGCTGCACCAACAACAACAACCACAGCTGCACGAACAACAACCACAGCTGCTCCAACTACAACAACCACAGTGGCTCCAGCAACAACACCTACCGCTGCTTCAACTACAACGCCAGCTGCTACAACTACTGCTACCACAGCTACCCCTACAACTACTACCACAGTTGCCCCAACTACAACAACAGTTGCTCCAACTACAACAAGCACAGCTGCCCCAACAACGACAGCCACAGCAGCTCCAACAACAATGACTACCGCTGCTCCAACTACAACTACAGCTGCTCCACCTACAACATCCACAGTGGCTCCAACAACAACCTCTACCACTGCCCCAACAACAACAACCACAGCTGCTCCAACTACAACAACTACAGTGGCTCCAACATCAACAACCACAGCAGCTCCAACAACAACCACCACAGCGGCTCCAACTACAACAACCACAGCGGCTCCAACAACAACCACTACCGCTGCCCCAACAACAACAACTACAGCTGCCCCAACAACAACAACAACAGCTGCCCCAACTACAACAACCACAGCTGCTCCATCAACAACTACCACAGTGGCTCCAACAACAACAACCACAGCGGCTCCAACAACAACCACTACCGCTGCCCCAACAACAACAACCACAGCTGTTCCAACAACAACAACCACAGCTGCTCCAACTACAACAACCACAGCTGCCCCAACAACAACAACCACAGTTGCCCCAACAACAACAACCACAGCTGCCCCAGCAACAACAACCACAGCTGCACGAACAACAACCACAGCTGCTCCAACTACAACAACCACAGCTGACCAAACAACAACAACCACAGTGGGGCCAACAACAATCACTACCTCTGCCCCGACAGCAACAACTGCTTCCCCAATTACAACAACTACAGCTGCTCCAACAACTGCCACAGTGGTTCCAACAACAACAACAACCACTAATGCTGCCCCGACAAGAACAACCACATTTGCTTCAACTACAACAACCACAGTGGCCCCAACAACAACAACCACACCTGCTGCAACTACAACAATCACAGCTGCCGCAACAACAACAACCACAGCGGCTCCAACAACAACAACAACAACAACAACAACTACTGCTACTCCAACTACAACAAATACAGCTGCCCCGACAACAATAACCACAGCTGCCCTGACAACAACTACCACAGCTGCTCCAACTACAACAACCACAGCTGCTCCAACTACAACAACTACCACAGCTGCTCCAACTACAACAACGACAGCAGCTCCAACAACAACCACAGCTACACCAACACCAACAACAACAACCACAGCTGCTCCAACTACAACAACCACAGCTTCTCCATCTCCAACAACCACAGCTGCTCCAACTACAACAACTACAGTACCTCCAACAACAACAACCACAGCAGCTCCAACAACAAGTAGCACAGCTGCTCCAACTACAACAACCACAGCGGCTCCAACAACAACCACTACCACTGCCCCAACAACAACTACAGCTGCCCCAACAACAACAACAACAGCTGCCCCAACTACAACAACCACAGCTGCTCCAACAACAACTACCACAGTGGCTCCAACAACAACAACCACAGCTGCCCCAACTACAACAACCACAGCTCCAACAACAACTACCACAGTGGCTCCAACAACAACAACCACAGTGGCCCCAACAACAACAACCACAGCTGCTCGAACTACAACAACCACAGCGGCTCCAACAACAACCACTACAGCTACCCCAACTACAACAACCACAGCTGCCCCAACAATAACAACGACAGTGGCTCCGACAACAACAACCACAGCTGCTCTGACTACAACAAACACAGCTGCCCCAACAACAACAACCACAGTGGCTCCAACAACAACTACCACAGCTGCTTCAACTACAACAACCACAGTGGCACCAAGAACAACCTCTACCGCTGCCCCAACAACAACAACCACAGCTGCTCCAACTACAACAACTACAGTGGCTCCAACATCAACAACCACAGCAGCTCCAACAACAAAAACCACAGCGGCTCCAACTACAACAATCACAGCGGCTCCAACAACAACCACTACCGCTGCCCCAACAACAACAACTACAGCTGCCCCAACAACAACAACAACAGCTGCCCCAACTACAACAACCACAGCTGCTCCATCAACAACTACCACAGTGACTCCAACAACAACAACCACAGCGGCTCCAACAACAACCACTACCGCTGCCCCAACAACAACAACCACAGCTGTTCCAACAACAACAACCACAACTGCACGAACAACAACCACAGCTCGCCCAACAACAACAACCACAGTGGCTCCAACAACAACACCTACCGCTGCTTCAACTACAACGCCAGCTGCAACAACTACTGCTACCACAGCTACCCCTACAACTACTACCACAGCTGCCCCAACTACAACAACAGTTGCTCCAACTACAACAAGCACAGCTGCCCCAACAACGACAGCCACAGCAGCTCCAACAACAATGACTACCGCTGCTCCAACTACAACTACAGCTGCTCCAACTACAACATCCACAGTGGCTCCAACAACAAAAACCACAGCGGCTCCAACTACAACAATCACAGCGGCTCCAACAACAACCACTACCGCTGCCCCAACAACAACAACTACAGCTGCCCCAACAACAACAACAACAGCTGCCCCAACTACAACAACCACAGCTGCTCCATCAACAACTACCACAGTGGCTCCAACAACAACAACCACAGCGGCTCCAACAACAACCACTACCGCTGCCCCAACAACAACAACCACAGCTGCCCCAACAACAACAACCACAGCTGCACGAACAACAACAACCACAGCGGCTCCAACAACAACCACTACCGCTGCCCCAACAACAACAACCACAGCGTCCCCAACAACAACAACCACAGCTGTTCCAACAACAACAACCACAACTGCACGAACAACAACCACAGCTCGCCCAACAACAACAACCACAGTGGCTCCAACAACAACACCTACCGCTGCTTCAACTACAACGCCAGCTGCTACAACTACTGCTACCACAGCTACCCCTACAACTACTACCACAGCTGCCCCAACTACAACAACAGTTGCTCCAACTACAACAAGCACAGCTGCCCCAACAACGACAGCCACAGCAGCTCCAACAACAATGACTACCGCTGCTCCAACTACAACTACAGCTGCTCCAACTACAACATCCACAGTGGCTCCACCAACAACCTCTACCACTGCCCCAACAACAACAACCACAGCTGCTCCAACTACAACAACTACAGTGGCTCCAACATCAACAACCATAGCAGCTCCAACAACAACCACCACAGCGGCTCCAACTACAACAACCACAGCGGCTCCAACAACAACCACTACCGCTGCCCCAACAACAACAACTACAGCTGCCCCAACAACAACAACAACAGCTGCCCCAACTACAACAACCACAGCTGCTCCATCAACAACTACCACAGTGGCTCCAACAACAACAACCACAGCGGCTCCAACAACAACCACTACCGCTGCCCCAACAACAACAACCACAGCTGTTCCAACAACAACAACCACAGCTGCACGAACAACAACAACCACAGTGGCTCCGACAACAACAACCACAGCTGCTCTGACTACAACAACTACCGCTGCTCTGACTACAACAACTGCAGCTGCTCCAACTTCAACTACCACAGCTGCCCCAACAACAAATAATACAGCTGCAAGAACATCCACACCTGCTCCAACTACAGCAACTACAGCTGCCCAAACTACAACAACTACAGCTGCCCCAACAACAACCACAACTGCTCCAACAACAACCACTACCGCTGCCCCAACAACAACCACAGCAGCTCCAACTACAACTACAGTGCCTCCAACATCAACAACCACAGCAGCTCCAACAACAACTTCCACAGCTGCTCCAACTACAACAACTACAGCTGCCCCAACAACCACAGCTGCCCCAACAACAACAACAACAACAACAACAGCGGCTACAACAACAACAACCACAGTGACCCCAACAACAACAACCACAGCTTCTCCAACTACAACAACCACAGCGGCTCCAACAACAACCACTACCGCTGCCCCAACAACAACAACAACCACAGCTGCCCCAACAACAATAACCACAGCGGCTCCAACAACAACCACAGCTGCTCCAACAACAACAACCATGGGTTCCCAAACAACAACAATCACACTTGCTCCAACTACAACAACTACAGCTGCCCCAACAACCACAGCTGCCCCAACAACAACAGCAACAGCAACAGCAACAGCGGCTCCAACAACAACCACAGCTGCCCCAACTACAATAACCACAGCTGCTCCAACAACAACCACTACCGCTGCCCCAACAACAACAACTACAGCTGCCCCAACAACAACAACAACAGCTGCCCCAACTACAACAACCACAGCGGCTCAAACTACAATAACCACAGCTGTCTCAACAACGACAACCACAGCTGCTCCAACTACAACAACTGCAGCTGCTCCAACCACAACAACCACAGCGGCTCCAACAACAACCACTACCGCTGCCCCAACAACAACAACAACAGCTGCCCCAACAACAACTACCACAGTGGCTCCAACAACAACAACCACAGCTGCCACAACAACAACAACCACATCTGCCCCAACAACAACAACCACAGCGGCTCCAACAACAACAACCACTACCACAGCTGCTCCAACTACAACAACTACAGCTGGCCCAACAACCACAGCTGGCCCAACAACAACAATCACAGCTGCTCCAACTACAACAACTACAGCTGCTCCAACTACAACAACCACAGCGGCTCCAACAACAACCACTACCACTGCCCCGACAACAACTACAGCTGCCCCAACAACAACAACCACAGCTGCCCCAATAACAACTACAGCTGCCCCAACAACAACAACCACAGCTGCCCCAACAACTACCACAGTTGCTCCAACAACAACTACCACAGCTGCCCCAACAACAACTCCAACTGCTCCAACTACAGCTACCACAGTAGCTCCATCAACAACTACTACTGCTGCCCTGACAACAACAACCACAGCTGCTCCAACTACAACAACCACAGCAGCCCCAACAACAACAACCACAGTGGCTCCAACAACAACTGCCACAGCTGCTCCAACTACAACAACCACAGTGGCTCCAACAACAACAACTACCGCTGCCACAACAACAACAACCACAGCTGCTCCAACTACAACCACTGCAGCTTTACCAACCACAACAACTACACAAGCACCAACAACAACAACCACAGCTGCTCCAACTGCAAGAACTACAGCTGCTCTGAAAACAACAACCACAGCAGCTCCAACAACAACCACAGCTACCCCGACATCAACTACAGCTGCCCTGACAACAACAACCACAGCAGCTCCAACAACAACAACTACAGTGGCAACGACAACAACTACCACAGCTGCTCCAACAACAACAACCACAGCTGGCCCAACAACAACAACAACCACAGTGGCTCCAACAACAACTACCACAGTGGCTCCAACAACAACAACCACAGCTGCCACAACAACAACAACCACATCTGCCCCAGCAACAACAACCACAGCGGCTCCAACAACAACAACCACTACCACAGCTGCTCCAACTACAACAACTACAGCTGGCCCAACAACCACAGCTGGCCCAACAACAACAATCACAGCTGCTCCAACTACAACAACTACAGCTGCTCCAACTACAACAACCACAGCGGCTCCAACAACAACCACTACCACTGCCCCGACAACAACTACAGCTGCCCCAACAACAACAACCACAGCTGCCCCAATAACAACTACAGCTGCCCCAACAACAACAACCACAGCTGCCCCAACAACTACCACAGTTGCTCCAACAACAACTACCACAGCTGCCCCAACAACAACTCCAACTGCTCCAACTACAGCTACCACAGTAGCTCCATCAACAACCACTACTGCTGCCCTGACAACAACAACCACAGCTGCTCCAACTACAACAACCACAGCAGCCCCAACAACAACAACCACAGTGGCTCCAACAACAACTGCCACAGCTGCTCCAACTACAACAACCACAGTGGCTCCAACAACAACAACTACCGCTGCCACAACAACAACAACCACAGCTGCTCCAACTACAACCACTGCAGCTTTACCAACCACAACAACTACACAAGCACCAACAACAACAACCACAGCTGCTCCAAATGCAAGAACTACAGCTGCTCTGAAAACAACAACCACAGCAGCTCCAACAACAACCACAGCTACCCCGACATCAAATACAGCTGCCCTGACAACAACAACCACAGCAGCTCCAACAACAACAACCACAGTGGCAACGACAACAACTACCACAGCTGCTCCAACTACAACAACCACAGCTGGCCCAACAACAACAACAACCACAGTGGCTCCAACAACAACTACCACAGGTTCCCCAACTACAACCACAGCTGCTCCAACTACAACAAGCACAGCTGCCCCAACAACGACAACCACAGTGGCTACAACAACAATGACTACCGCTGCTCCAACTACAACTACAGCTGCTCCAACTACAGCTACCACAGTGGCTCCATTAACAACCACTACCGCTGCCCCGAAAAAAACAACAACAACCACATCTGCTCCAACTACAACAACAACAGCTGCCCAAACAACAACTACCACAGTGGTTCCAACAACAACAACCACAGTGGCACCAAGAACAACCTCTACCGCTGCCCCAACAACAACAACCACAGCTGCCCCAACAACAACTACCACAGCTGCTCCAACTACAACAAACACAGCTGCCCCAACAACAACAACCACAGTGGCTCCAACAACAACTACCACAGCTGCTTCAACTACAACAACCACAGTGGCACCAAGAACAACCTCTACCGCTGCCCCAACAACAACAACCACAGCTGCCCCAACAACAACTACCACAGTGGCTCCAACAACTACAGCTGCATTAACAACAACAACCACAGCTGCTCCAACTACAACAACAACAGCTGCCCAAACAACAACTACCACAGTGGTTCCAACAACAACAACCACAGTGGCACCAAGAACAACCTCTACCGCTGCCCCAACAACAACAACCACAGCTGCCCCAACAACAACTACCACAGCTGCTCCAACTACAACAAACACAGCTGCCCCAACAACAACAACCACAGTGGCTCCAACAACAACTACCACAGCTGCTTCAACTACAACAACCACAGTGGCACCAAGAACAACCTCTACCGCTGCCCCAACAACAACAACCACAGCTGCCCCAACAACAACTACCACAGTGGCTCCAACAACCACAGCTGCCACAACAACAACAACCACATCTGCCCCAGCAACAACAACCACAGCGGCTCCAACAACAACAACCACTACCACAGCTGCTCCAACTACAACAACTACAGCTGGCCCAACAACCACAGCTGGCCCAACAACAACAATCACAGCTGCTCCAACTACAACAACTACAGCTGCTCCAACTACAACAACCACAGCGGCTCCAACAACAACCACCACAGCTGCCCCAACAACAACTACCACAGTGGCTCCAACAACCACAGCTGCCACAACAACAACAACCACATCTGCCCCAGCAACAACAACCACAGCGGCTCCAACAACAACAACCACTACCACAGCTGCTCCAACTACAACAACTACAGCTGGCCCAACAACCACAGCTGGCCCAACAACAACAATCACAGCTGCTCCAACTACAACAACTACAGCTGCTCCAACTACAACAACCACAGCGGCTCCAACAACATCCACAGCTGCCCCAACTACAACAACTACAGCTTCAGCAACAACAACCACAACTGCTCCAACTACAACCACAGCTGCTTCAACAACAACAACCACAGCTGCTACAACTACAACAACTACAGCTAACTTAACAACAACAACCGCAGCTGCTCAAACAACCACAGCTGCTGCAACTACAACAACCAAAGCTCCCCTAACAACAACCACAGCAGCTCCAACAACAACAACTACAGCTCCCCCAACAACAACAACCACAGCTGTTCCAACAACAACTACCACAGCTGCAGCAACCACAACACCTGCTGCAACAACCACTGACCCTGTTACTTATGTCATATCAGTAACTTTAGAAAATGAAATCTTTACCGATGACTTGCTCAACTCCACCAGCCCTCGATTCATAGAACTCGCAGGAAAAGCTACAGCTCTTGTAAGTAATTTTAAAGTTATTGCATTTTCAATTGATTTTGTCAGTACCAAGCGTTATTATTGGGACAGAAAGATTGAGCTGAAATACAAGATACTTAATCATTCAAAACGTATTTCAGTGAAAACTTCATTTTGTTAAATTCCTTTAGAAGCATTGCGTGCTTGACGGCTAATCAAGCGTTTTAAATCTTGTTGTCTTTCTGCAGTGTAATCAAATTTACGAAGCAAGATTTGGTTCTGACTTTGACCAGTGCATTGTGAGACAATTCAGGTAAAAACATTTTTAACAGTGGTTTAAGACTCGGTATCCATCTTTATGGTCTTAACGTGTGTATCTTCTGATGTTGATAGTGTCACTGTTAAAATAATTCTGCGTTGATTTAGAACTGGAGGAAGCGGATCGGAGTCAGCTCAAAGTTCAAACGAGGTTTTAATCTTGTCGAAGAGGAGCATTCACAGAGCAACACGCAGGTCAGTAACAAAGGAAAGACTCAATATCAGAAGAGCAAAGCTTGGTTTATATCTGTCTTTGTGGGTGTGTTTTCACTTTGACAGCTACTAATTTATGCCCTCCTGCACTTAAAGAAAGAATTCACAGAGAAGGAAGTGTTCACCTTCAGTGATTACTCAATACCTTACATGGGTCATAAAACAACCTAAAGCTAGTCATAAAACAAGGTCACATATAACAGGTCACAGTTCACGTTAAACAGTCTCTCTGAATAGGGCTGTGTAAACTTAAATTTACATTCCTACATAAAGTACAAAATTCTCATCACAGTCACCTACATTACAAATGACACGTAGCTAGAATGGTCTCATCATTATTTGACATTTGTCCTATTTTGTTTTATGATACAGGGCTGCTCCAGCTCAACGAACACGTGCGCAAGGAACTGAAGTAGAGTTTTCAGTTGTGTTCAATCGGTCTGTAGCAGAACTCCCAATGAATACTGCTGTTGTTCAAACCTTAGTTGATGCTGCAAATGATTCCAACACCTTCAATGTGACCTTTGGTGCCTCGTCAGTTGCATTAGTATGTGAGTAAACTGTTTAGCCATATACGTCTGTTATACTGGTGCTCAGTGATGTCAGTCTGATAGCAAACAAGGACAAAGAAATGCCTTTGGATCAGGTGCAAGTACTTTTTTAGTTTTTAACCTATTACTTAAAACATGTTTTTACAGCGGGTCAAGTTCCTGCAACTACAATAGCTGCAACGACAACTGCTGCAACTACAGTTGCTACAACAACAACTACAGCTGCTCTGACAACAACAACCACAGCTTCCCTAACAACCACAACCATAGCTGCCCAAACAACAACCACAGCTGCCCAAACAACAGCCACAGCTGCTCCGACAACAACCACAGCTGCTCCAACAACTACAGCTGCCCTAACAACAACAACTACAGCTGTCCCAAAGACAACCACAGCTGCTCCAACTACAACAACTACAGCTGCACCAACAACAACCACAGCTGCACCAACAACAACCACAGCTGCTCCAACTACAACAAGTACTGCTGCCCCAACAACAACAACTACAGCTGCCCCTACAACAACTACAGCTGCCCCAACGACAACTACCACAGCTGCTCCAACTTCAACAACCGCAGCTGCCCCGACAACAAAAACCACAGCTGCACCAACAACAACCACAGCTGCTCCAACTGTAACAACCACAGCTGCTACAACTACAACAACTACCACAGCTGCTCCAACTACAACAACGACAGCAGCTCCAACAACAACCACAGCTGCACCAACAACAACCACAGCTGCTCCAACTACAACAAGTACTGCTGCCCCAACAACAACAACTACAGCTGCCCCAACGACAACTACCACAGCTGCTCCAACTTCAACAACCGCAGTTGCCCCAACAACAAAAACCACAGCTGCCCCAACGACAACTACCACAGATGCTCCAACTTCCACAACCGCAGCTGCCCCAACAACAACAACCACAGTGGCCCCAACAACAACAACCACACCTGCTGCAACTACAACAACCACAGCTGCCCCAACAACAACAACCACAGCGGCTCCAACAACAACAACAACTACTGCTGCTCCAACAACAACAACCACGGCTGCACGAACAACAACCACAGCTGCTCCAACTACAACAACCACAGTGGCCCCAACAACAACAACCACACCTGCTGCAACTACAACAACAGCAGCTGCCCCAACAACAACAACCACAGCTGTTCCAACAACAACAACCACAGCTGCACGAACAACAACCACAGCTGCTCCAACTACAACAACCACAGTGGCCCCAACAACAACAACCACACCTGCTGCAACTACAACAACAGCAGCTGACCAAACAACAACAACCACAGTGGCGCCAACAACAACTACCACAGTGGTCCCAACAACAACAACAACCACTAATGCTGCCCCAACAACAACAACCACTAATGCTCCAACTACAACAACTACAGTGGCTCCAACATCAACAACCACAGCAGCTCCAACAACAACAACAACAGCGGCTCCAACTACAACAACCACAGCTGCCCCAACAACAACAACCACAGCTGCTCCAACTACAACGAACACAGCTGCTCCAACAACAACCACTACCGCTACCCCAACAACAACTACAGCTGCTCCAACTACAACGAACACAGCTGCTCCAACAACAACCACTACCGCTACCCCAACAACAACTACAACTGCCCCAGCAACCACAGCTGCCCTAACAACAACAACAACAACAACAAGAGTGGCTCCAACAACAACAACCACAGCTGCTCCAACAACAACAACCACAGCGGCACCAACAACAACAATCACGGCTGCTCCAACAAAAAGAACTACAGCTGCTCCAACAACAACAACCACAGCAGCTCCAACAACAACTAGCACAGCTGCTCCAATAATAACAACCACAGCTGCTCCAACAACAACCACTACCGCCACCCCAACAACAACAACAGAAACAACAACAACTACAACTGCCCCAACAACAACAACAACCGCAGCTGCCCCAGCAACAACAACCACAGCAGCTCCAACAACAACAACAACAGCGGCTCCAACTACAACAACCACAGCTGCCCCAACAACAACAACCACAGCTGCTCCAACTACAACGAACACAGCTGCTCCAACAACAACCACTACCGCTACCCCAACAACAACTACAACTGCCCCAACAACAACAACAACCACAGCTGCCCTAACAACAACAACAACAACAAGAGTGGCTCGAACAACAACAACCACAGCTGCTCCAACAACAACAACCACAGCGGCTCCAACAACAACAATCACGGCTGCTCCAACTAAAACAACTACAGCTCCTCCAACAACAACAACCACAGCAGCTCCAACAACAACTAGCACAGCTGCTCCAATTACAACGACCACAGCTGCTCCAACAACAACCACTACCGCTACCCCAACAACAACAACAACTACAACTGCCCCAACAACAACAACCACAGCTGCCCTAACAACAACAACAACCACAGCTGCTCCACCTACAACAACTACGGTGGCTCCAACAGCAACAACCACAGCAGCTCCAACAACAACAACAGCGGCTCCAACTACAACAACCACAGCTGCCCCAACAACAACAACCACAGTGGCTCCGACAAAAACTACCACAGCTGCTCCAACTACAACAACCACAGCTCGCCCAACAACAACAACCACAGTGGCTCCAACAACAACTACCACAGCTGCCCCATATACCACCACAGCTGCTCCAACTACAACAAGCACAGCTGCCCCAACAACGACAACCACAGTGGCTCCAACAACAACACCTACCGCTGCTTCAACTACAACGCCAGCTGCTACAACTCCTGCTACCACAGCTTCCCCTACAACTACTACCACAGCTGCCCCAACTACAACAACAGCTGCTCCAACTACAACAAGCACAGCTGCCCCAACAACAACGATTACCGCTGCTCAAACTACAACTACAGCTGCTCCAACTACAGCTACCACAGTGGCACCATCAACAACCACTACCGCTACCCCGACAACAACAACCACAGCTGCTCCAACTACAACTACAGCTGCTCCAACTACAGCTACCACAGTGGCACCATCAACAACCACTACCGCTGCCCCGACAACAACAACCACAGCTGCTCCAACTACAACAACCACAGCTGCCCCAACAACAACAACCACAGTGGCTCCAACAACAACTACCACAGTGATTCCCACAACAACCACTACTGTTGCTCCGATAACTACAACTACCGCTGCTCTGACTATAACAACCACAGCTGCTCCAACTACAACAACCACAGCTGCCCCAATTACAACTACCACAGTTGTTCAAACTACAACCACTACTGCTGCCCCGACAACAACCACACCTGCTCCAACAACAGCAACTACCCCTGCTCCAACTACAACAACTACAGCTGCCCCAACAACAACAACCACAGCTGTCCCAACGACAACGACAGCTGCTCCAACTACAACAACTACAGCTGCACCAACAACAACAACCACAGCTGCACGAACAACAGCCACAGCTGCTACAACTACAACAACCACAGTGGCCCCAACAACAACAACCACACCTGCTGCAACTACAACAACAGCAGCTGACCAAACAACAACAACCACAGTGGCGCCAACAACAACAACCACACCTGCTGCAACTACAACAACCACAGCTGCCCCAACAACAACAACCACAGCGGCTCCAACTACAACAACCACAGCGGCTCCAACAACAACCACTACCGCTGCCCCAAGAACAACAACCACAGCTGGTCCAACTACAACAAACACAGCTGCCCCAAAAACAACTACCACAGTGGTTCCCACAACAACCACTACTGTTGCTCCGATAACTACAACTACCGCTGCTCTGACTGCAACAACCACAGCTGCTCCAACTACAACAACCACAGCTTCCCCAATTACAACTACCACAGTTGTTCGAACAACAACCACTACTGCTGCCCCGACAACAACAACCACACCTGCTCCAACAACAGCAACTACCCCTGCTCCAACTACAACAACTACAGCTGCCCCAACAACAACAACCACAGCTGTTCCAACAACAACAACCACAGCTGCACGAACAACAACCACAGCTGCTCCAACTACAACAACCACAGTGGCCCCAACAACAACAACCACACCTGCTGCAACTACAACAACCACAGCTGCCCCAACAACAACAACCACAGCGGCTCCAACAACAACAACTACTGCTGCTCCAACAACAACAACCACGGCTGCACGAACAACAACCACAGCTGCTCCAACTACAACAACCACAGTGGCTCCAACAACAACCTCTACCGCTGCCCCAACAACAACAACCACAGCTGCTCCAACTACAACAACTACAGTGGCTCCAACATCAACAACTACAGCAGCTCCAACAACAACAACAACAACAGCAGCTCCAACTACAACAACCACAGCTGCCCCAACAACAACAACCACAGCTGCTCCAACTACAACGAACACAGCTGCCCCAATTACAACTACCACAGTTGTTCGAACAACAACCACTACTGCTGCCCCGACAACAACAACCACACCTGCTCCAACAACAGCAACTACCCCTGCTCCAACTACAACAACTACAGCTGCCCCAACAACAACAACCACAGCTGTCCCAATGACAACCACAGCTGCTCCAACAACAACCACTACCGCTACCCCAACAACAACAACAACAACTACAACTGCCCCAACAACAACAACAACCACAGCTGCCCTAACAACAACAACAACAACAAGAGTGGCTCCAACAACAACAACCACAGCTGCTCCAACTACAACTACTACCGCTGCCCCAACGACAACAACCACAGTGTCTCCAACAACAACCATTACCGCTGCCCCAACAACAACAACCACAGCTGGTCCAACTACAACAAACACAGCTGCCCCAAAAACAACTACCACAGTGATTCCCACAACAACCACTACTGTTGCTCCGATAACTACAACTACCGCTGCCCTGACTATAACAACCACAGCTGCTCCAACTACAACAACCACAGCTGCCCCAATTACAACTACCACAGTTGTTCAAACAACAACCACTACTGCTGCCCCGACAACAACAACCACACCTGCTCCAACAACAGCAACTACCCCTGCTCCAACTACAACAACTACAGCTGCCACAACAACAACAACCACAGCTGTCCCAACGACAACGACAGCTGCTCCAACTACAACAACTACAGCTGCACCAACAACAACAACCACAGCTGCACGAACAACAACCACAGCTGCTCCAACTACAACAACCACAGTGGCCCCAACAACAACAACCACACCTGCTGCAACTACAACAACAGCAGCTGACCAAACAACAACAACCACAGTGGCGCCAACAACAACTACCACAGTGGTTCCAACAACAACAACAACAACCACTAATGCTGCCCCGACAACAACAACCACAGTTGCTTCAACTACAACAACCACAGTGGCCCCAACAACAACAACCACACCTGCTGCAACTACAACAACCACAGCTGCCCCAACAACAACAACCACAGCGGCTCCAACAACAATAACAACTACTGCTGCTCCAACTACAACAACCACAGCTGCCCCGACAACAATAACCACAGCTGCCCTGACAACAACTACCACAGCTGCTCCAACAACTACCACAGCTGCTCCAACTATAACAACCACAGCTGCTCCAACTACAACAACTACCACAGCAGCTCCAACTACAACAACGACAGCAGCTCCAACAACAACCACAGCTGCACCAACAACAACCACAGCTGCTCCAACTACAACAAGTACTGCTGCCCCAACAACAACAACTACAGCTGCCCCAACGACAACTACCACAGCTGCTCCAACTTCAACAACCGCAGTTGCCCCAACAACAAAAACCACAGCTGCCCCAACGACAACTACCACAGCTGCTCCAACTTCAACAACCGCAGCTGCCCCAACAACAAAAACCACAGCTGCACCAACAACAACCACAGCTGCTCCAACTACAACTACTACAGCTGCCCCAACGACAACAACCACAGTGTCTCCAACAACAACCACTACCGCTGCCCCAACAACAACAACCACAGCTGGTCCAACTACAACAAACACAGCTGCCCCAAAAACAACTACCACAGTGGTTCCCACAACAACCACTACTGTTGCTCCGATAACTACAACTACCGCTGCTCTGACTACAACAACCACAGCTGCCCCAATTACAACTACCACAGTTGTTCGAACAACAACCACTACTGCTGCCCCGACAATAACAACCACACCTGCTCCAACAACAGCAACTACCCCTGCTCCAACTACAACAACTACAGCTGCCCCAAAAACAACTACCATAGTGGTTCCCACAACAACCACTACTGTTGCTCCAATAACAATAACCACAGCTGCTCCAACTACAACAACCACAGCTGCCCCAACAGCAACAACTACAGCTGCCCCGACAACAACAACCACAGCTGCCCCAACAACAACCACAGCTTCTCCAACTACAATATCTACTGCCATCCCAACAACAACAACAACTACAGCTGCTCCAACAACAACAACTACTGCCACCCCAACATCAACTACAGCTGCTCCAACAACAACAACCACAGCTACCCTGACAACAACAACCACAGCTGCAGGGACAACAACAATTATAGCTGCCCCGACAACAACCACTACTGTTACCCCGACAACAACAACTACTGCTGCTCTTTCTACAACAACCACAGCTGCTCCAACTACAACAACCACAGCTGCCCCAATTACAACTACCACAGTTGTTCCAACAACAACCACTACTGCTGCCCCGACAACAACAACCACAACTGCTCCAACTACAACAACCACAGCTGCCCCAACAACAACAACCACAGCGGCTCCAACAACAACAACTACCGCTGATCCAACTACAACAACCACCGCTGCCCCAACAACAACAACTACAGCTGCTCCAACAACAACAACCACAGCTATCCCGACAACAACCACTACTGCTGCCCCGACAGCAACAACTACAGTGGCTCCGACAACAACCACTACAGCTGCTCCAACAGTAACAACCACAGCTGCAGCAACCACAACACCTGCTGCAACAACCACTGACCCTGTTACTTTTGTCATATCAGCTACCTTGCAAAACGAAATCTTCACCGATGAGTTGCTCAACTCCACCAGTCTTAGATTCATAGAACTTTCAGGAAAAGCTACAGCTCGTGTGAGTAATGTTAAAGATATAACATTTTCCCTTCATTGTTCAGTACTGAGCATAATTACTCGGACACAATTTTTTAGCTTAAATACAAGATACTTAACAATCATTAAAAACGTATTCCAGTGAAAACTGCATTTCGATCAATTCCATTTGAGGGATATTGTGCTTGACGGCTAATCAAGCTTTTTAAATCTTGTTGTCTTTCTGCAGTGTAATCAAATATATCGAGCAAGATTTGGTTCTGACTTTGACCAGTGCATTGTGAGACAATTCAGGTAAAAACATTTTTAACAGTGGTTTTAGACTCTGTATGCATCTTTATCGTCTTAAAATGTGTATCTTCTGATATTGATAGTGTCACCTACATTACAAATGCCACGTAGATAGAATGGTCTCATATCATTATTTGACATTTGTCCTATTTTGTTTTATGATACAGGGCTGCTCCAGCTCAACAAACACGCGCGGAAGGAACTGAAGTAGAGTTTTCAGTTGTGTTCAATCGGTCTGTCCCTGTTGCAGCACTCCCAATGAATACTGATGTTGCTCAAACCTTAGTTGATGCTGCAAATGATTCCAACACCTTCAATGTGACCTTTGGTGCCTCTTCAGTTTCATTAGTATGTAAGTAAGCTGTTTAGCCATATAAGTCTATCATACTGGTGCTCAGTGATGACAGTTTGACAGCAAACAAGGATAAAAGAAATTCTTTTAGTTCAGGCACAAGTACTTTTTTAGTTTTTAACCTATTCCTTAAAAAATGTTTTTACAGCGGGGCCAGTTCCTGCAACTACAATTGCTGCAACGACAGCTGCTGCAACTACAATTGCTACAACAACAACTACAGCTGCTCTAACTACAACAACCACAGCTTCCCTAACAACAACAACAACCATAGCTGCCCAAACAACAACAACCACAGCTGCCCAAACAACAGCCACAGCTGCTCCGACAACCACAGCTGCTCCGACAACAACTACAGCTGCCCTAACAACAACTACAGCTGCCCCAACAACAACAACCACAGCTGTTCCAACAGCAACAACCACAGCTGCAGCAACCACAACACCTGCTGCAACAACCACTGACCCTGTTACTTATGTTATATCAGCAACCTTGCAAAACGAAATCTTTACCGATGACTTGCTCAACTCCACCAGCCCTAGATTCATAGAACTTTCAGGAAAAGCTACAGCTCGTGTGAGTAATTTTAAAGTCATTGCATTTTCCATTGATTTTGTCAGTACTGCGCATAATTATTTGGACAGAATGTATTAGCTGAAATACAAGATACTTAATATTAATTAAAAATGTATTTCAGTGAAAACTGCATTTTGTTAAATTCATTTTGAAGCATATTGTGTTTGATGGCTAATCAAGCTTTTTAAATCTTGTTGTCTTTCTGCAGTGTAATCAAATATATCAAGCAAGATTTGGTTCTGACTTTGACCAGTGCATTGTGAGACAATTCAGGTAAAAACATTTTTAACAGTGGTTTTAGACTCTGTATGCATCTTTATGATCTTAAAATTTATATCTTCTGATATTGATAGTGTCACCTACATTACAAATGACACATAGATAGAATGGTCTCATATCAATATTTGACATTTGTCCTATTTTGTTTTATGATACAGGGCTGCTTCAGCTCAACAAATCCGCGCGGAAGGAACTGAAGTAGAGTTTTCAGTTGTGTTCAATCGGTCTGTCCCTGTTGCAGCACTCCCAATGAATAGTGATGTTACTCAAACCTTAGTTGATGCGGCAAATGTTTCCAACACCTTCAATGTGACCTTTGGTGCCTCTTCAGTTGCATTAGTATGTAAGTAAGCTGTTTAGCCATATAAGTCTATCATACTGGTGCTCAGTGATGACAGTTTGACAGCAAACAAGGATAGAAGAAATGCTTTTGGTTCAGGCACAAGTACTTTTTTAGTTTTTAACCTATTCCTTAAAAAATGTTTTTACAGCGGGTCAAGTTCCTGCAACTACAATTGCTGCAACGACAACTGCTGCAACTACAGTTGCTACAACAACAACTACAGCTGCTCTGACAACAACAACCACAGCTTCCCTAACAACCACAACCATAGCTGCCCAAACAACAACAACCACAGCTGCCCAAACAACAGCCACAGCTGCTCCGACAACAGCCACAGCTGCTCCAACAACTACAGCTGCCCTAAGAACAACAACTACAGCTGTTCCAACAGCAACAACCACAGCTGCAGCAACCACTGACCCTGTTACTTATGTCATATCAGCAACCTTGCAAAACGAAATCTTTACCGATGACTTGCTCAACTCCACCAGCCCTAGATTCATAGAACTTTCAGGAAAAGCTACAGCTCGTGTGAGTAATTTTAAAGTCATTGCATTTTCCATTGATTTTGTCAGTACTGAGCATAATTATTTGGACAGAATGTATTAGCTGAAATACAAGATACTTAATTATCATTCAAAATGTATTTCAGTGAAAACTGCATTTTGTTAAATTCATTTTGAAGAATTTTGTGATTGACGGCTAATCAAGCTTTTTAAATCTTGTTGTCTTTCTGCAGTGTAATCAAATATATCGAGCAAGATTTGGTTCTGACTTTGACCAGTGCATTGTGAGACAATTCAGGTAAAAACATTTTAACAGTGGTTTTAGACTCTGTATGAATCTTTATGGTCTTAAAATGTGTATCTTCTGATATTGATAGTGTCACCTACATTACAAATGACACGTAGATAGATTGTTCTCATATCATTATTTGACATTTGTCCTATTTTGTTTTATGATACAGGGCTGCTCCAGCTCAAAAAACACGAGTGGAAGGAACTGTAGTAGAGCTTTCAGTGGTGTTCAATCGGTCTGTCCCAGTTGCAGCACTCCCAATGAATAGTGATGTTGCTCAAACCTTAGTTGATGCTGCAAATGATTCCAACACCTTCAATGTGACCTTTGGTGCCTCTTCAGTTACATTAGTATGTAAGTAAACTGTTTAGCCATATAAGTCTGTTATACTGGTGCTCAGTGATGACAGTTTGACAGCAAACAAGGATAAAAGAAATGCTTTTGGTTCAGGCACAAGTACTTTTTTAGTTTTTAACCTATTCCTTAAAAAATGTTTTTACAGCGGGTCCAGTTCCTGCAACTACAACTGCTGCCACGACAACTGCTGCAACTACAATTGCTGCAACGACAACTGCTGCAACAACAACTACTGCAACGACAATTGCAGGAACAACAAACAACATTGTGTCCTTCAGATCTGTTAATCCATGCATCTCTTTAATGCTGCTTATATTGACCCATGTCACACTAAGTTAATTAATTATTACCAAAATTATTCTACACTGCTGGGATATATATCTGGTAATATTGTACACGCAGTTTGTTAAGCTGTATATAATCAGTTATTTAAAAAGTCGAACAGGTTCAAATTTAATTGGATGACGCGCACATCAACCCTGTAACCCATGTACATTGTTATGTACTCTTACTGTTGCACAAACAACAACAGCGGTGTAAAGAACAACAGCTGCCTCAGAGACATGACGGCTATTACTGGAAATGAATTTCGTTGTCAGTAGAAATCTAAGATTCATAGAAATCTTAAGTGTTGTATCATTCCCAACTCGTAAAATGATGACACTTTGGGTTTTCCAACTCGTCAAAAACTGACCCCTCGGGATGGTGGTCGACCCGTACAATCCCAAAGCATCAGTTTTTGATGAGTTGGGAATGAGACTCAAAAATCAACTTTTCTTACAAATGGCACTTTTAAGCCCTGGGACATCAGAAAATAATGGCACCACCGCGCAAATTAATGTTTGCCCTCTTTCGTATATGTCTTTCATTATTTGTGCAGCAAGAAATTATTCAAAATGTTGCTTTTTTTATTTAAAAGTATTTAAACAACTCTGTAGTCATGCTTATAGTCCACTTGATAGCATTGCAGCATAAGATAGAGATAGTGAGAACTTCCACAGAGAGCATCCTGTAAAGGGAACAAATAAAGGAACACATGGAACTCATAGTGGACTGTACACACCCCAACCATGAACCGATGCCTAAAGTTTTATCAAGGGTCATGGTATACATAATATATATGTCAAAACAATGCACTGTCAATTTTCTTGTTTATGCAAACTGTATTTATTTAATTGTGCATAGATGTATTCTGTGAGATTTCTTATGCTATTTATAGTTTCTGTCAATAAGGTTAAAATGATCAGAATACAAAATATTTAAAGAACTTAAATTGTCTCTTGTGTGATGTTTTCCAGCCTTTCCAGTGGGTAAAAAGAAAGTGAATCAGGGCATGTTTAATGTCAGGAGTTTATGATGTTAACAGACAATCAAATCCTTGCCTGTGATTTCATATAATTAGTGCCTTAAAATGAGCTGGTCTCAGCCTGTGTTGTGTCCATGAATCAGGCTGGTTCAGAAAGAGGACAGGGAGTGGTCCACAGTTTACTTTGGCGCTGAGATTATTTTTTATGAGATTCATAATAAAAAGGTGGAATATGCCCTCTACAGGGCAAAGGCAAATTTCTATGAGAATGGGGTTAAAGCTAGTAAATGATTGGCTAGGCTACTAAAACAACAGGATGTGGATCATATCATCCCAGGCCTATGAAATGAACAAGGAGAGGTACTCATTAAAGGGACATTAGATAAGATTAAAAAAATGGTTCTCTTTAGCGATCCTAGCGGCAGTTAAGTGACGTGCACTCAGCATTCTGATGCTCGCTCTGTTTGTATTTATAAACAGTAATATTGTTATTAGCTTGTTGGCTTTCACAATATGACGTAGGGTTGTTTATGTTGAACAAATAACTTCTTGTTTGATACTGTACATTTATATTAGACGTCGCCGTTGTCTTGCTAACTTAGTTTTATCAATGGCTGTTTCGTCTAGCTTTCAGTGTGAGCCTCTGCAGTGTCAGCACAGCTGAATTTGCTGCATGCCAACGCTAACGTTTAGTGAACTAGTTGACGTCACAGACGCAACAACTGCTGAATAGATCCGCGAATGTTTCAGCGTAATACAATAGACTAATTTTCAACTAATTTTTAACTGTACTGAATTGGTGTCGAAGTTTGTTGAGATGAGGATAATCCAACACTGACATCAGTTAAAACAGTCAGTCAATCCGATGTTGTTCATATAGCCCTAATTCACAAAACAATTAGTCTCAGGTGGCTTTAAAGCCTGTGCAGGTAACAACAGTTACAGGTTCTGAAAAACATGCTGTAACATAGTCTATGTATTCATCATTTATTTAGTAATAGTACTTTTTGTAACCTATAAAAATACTTGTAATGTACATTTACTGTTACTGTCAATCAACCTACATCAGATGGGGATTGTATCACAATAAAACTTTGAATACGCTGTCACTGTTTTTATTTCAGGATTCCAGTTCTGAAGATTATGCAGCACTCTGACAATCGAGAGTATCATTACAGCGCAAACCACCATCTGGCAACACGGAGGTCTGGGAGCCGGAAACCGGTGCTGATACCAAGCTGCTGTGTCTGGTGAATAAGAGAAAAAATCCCTGACCTCATTACCTCAAGGGAAAAGTAAAAAGGTTTGTAGAGAAAGAAAAGAAAAAGTATTGTATGTTGTGTGAAAACATGTTCAGTGTACCAGTGTGAGTTTATTACCTACAAAGAAAAACTAACTTTTATTCTTTCATACAAGCTCCTTTATTTATAAAACTAAAATGCACACCTTTTCAATGTCACAATGTCAGTTTTACAGTGTCAGTATATATATACAGTACAGACCAAAAGTTTGGACACACCTTCTCATTCAATGAGTTTCCTTTCTTTTCATGACTATTGACATTGTAGATTCACGCTGAAGGCATCAAAACTATGAATTAACACATGTGGAAATATGTACTTAACAAAAAAGTGTAAAACAACTGAAAATACGCCTTATATTCTAGTTTCTTCAAAGTAGCCACCTTTTGCTCTGATTACTGCTTTGCACACACTCTGCATTCTCTTGATGAGCTTCAAGAGGTAGTCACCTGAAATGGTTTTCACTTCACAGGTGTGCCCTGTCAGGTTTAATAAGTGGGATTTCTTGCCTTATAAATGGGGTTGGGACCATCAGTTGTGTTGTGCAGAAGTCAGGTGGATACACAGCTGATAGTCCTACTGAATAGACTGTTAGAATTTGTATTATGGCAAGAAAAAAGCAGCTAAGTAAAGAAAAACGAGTGGCCATCATTACTTTAAGAAATGAAGGTCAGTCAGTCCGAAAAATTGGGAAAACTTTGAAAGTGTCCCCAAGTGCAGTCGCAAAAACCATCAAGCGCTACAAAGAAACTGGCTCACATGAGGACCGCCCCAGGAAAGGAAGACCAAGAGTCACCTCTGCTGCGGAGGATAAGTTCATCCGAGTCACCAGCCTCAGAAATCGCAGGTTAACAGCAGCTCAGATTAGAGACCAGGTCAATGCCACACAGAGTTCTAGCAGCAGACACATCTCTAGAACAACTGTTAAGAGGAGACTGTGTGAATCAGGCCTTCATGGTAGAATAGCTGCTAGGAAACCACTGCTAAGGACAGGCAACAAGCAAAAGAGACTTGTTTGGGCTAAAGAACACAAGGAATGGACATTAGACCAGTGGAAATCTGTGCTTTGGTCTGATGAGTCCAAATTTGAGATCTTTGGTTCCAACCACCGTGTCTTTGTGCGACGCAGAAAAGGTGAACGGATGGACTCTACATGCCTGGTTCCCACCGTGAAGCATGGAGGAGGAGGTGTGATGGTGTGGGGGTGCTTTGCTGGTGACACTGTTGGGGATTTATTCAAAATTGAAGGCATACTGAACCAGCATGGCTACCACAGCATCTTGCAGCGGCATGCTATTCCATCCGGTTTGCGTTTAGTTGGACCATCATTTATTTTTCAACAGGACAATGACCCAAAACACACCTCCAGGCTGTGTAAGGGCTATTTGACCAAGAAGGAGAGTGATGGGGTGCTGCGCCAGATGACCTGGCCTCCACAGTCACCGGACCTGAACCCAATCGAGATGGTTTGGGGTGAGCTGGACCGCAGAGTGAAGGCAAAAGGGCCAACAAGTGCTAAGCATCTCTGGGAACTCCTTCAAGACTGTTGGAAGACCATTTCAGGTGACTACCTCTTGATGCTCATCAAGAGAATGCCAAGAGTGTGCGAAGCAGTAATCAAAGCAAAAGGTGGCTAGGTGGAAGAACCTAGAATATAAGACATATTTTCAGTTGTTTCACACTTTTTTGTTAAGTATATAATTCCACATGTGTTAATTCATAGTTTTGATGCCTTCAGTGTGAATCTACAATTTTCATAGTCATGAAAATAAAGAAAACTCTTTGAATGAGATGGTGTGTCCAAACTTTTGGTCTGTACTGTATATATATATATATATATATATATATATATATATATATTTTATAATATTATTTTCTTTTTATTTAGTTATTTATAATAACTCTCTAAGTCATACTCTGAGGAATTCTCTTGCTCCCATTGTCCTGTAGCTGAAGTCATTTCCTTCATGGAGAGAGAGAGAGAGAGAAAGTAAGAATTAGAACCTACACAAATGGCAAGGGCATGATTTGTAGCTCTGAATTCTATATTGTTGCATGAACCATAATCAAACACTGTGGCTCCTTGTGATAGACCAGATAGGACTCTAGGCAGGTGGTTGGCATTTTACTGTGTGGTTTTTAATTCAAGCATTTCCACGTCAGCGGTGGCATCATTCTCTCATGAACTTGTTGAACCCCCCTTATAATTCCTCAGGGAAACAAACGAAAAATATGTTTTCACAAGTACCATTTACAAAACTTCGCCTTTCTAGTTGACATGCACTGGCCAGTGGTAGTGGTAGTCTAGTGCAGCGAGCTTGCTTCATACACTGGAGGAGAGAAGGCAAACCACTTGCCAGCATAATTCAGAAAATGATTTTGAAAGGACTCCAGAGCTGATGTTGACCTGTAAGGCAAGGCAAGGCAAGGCAAGTTTATTTGTATAGCACAATTCAGACACAAGGCAACTCAAAGTGCTTTACAGGCGCATACAATTACAGTAAAAGCATTTAAAATACATTAAAACAAATCATTAAAACAAGTTAAGAAATGTAGTGCAAAGAAAAAAATTCAAGATTCATAAAAAAATATTTTTTTTACTTTAGACGTGTTATGTGTGTTGCACAACCCAGTCATATAGGGGCATCATATTGATAATATTGCTATAACATTTCTATTTCCACATTAACCTATCGTAAAAATTAAAAACTGACACATACTTAAGTAGACAAGATAACGCTCTTACCAAAAGGTCAGAAACTTCTCAACATCCAGCCAACGTCTGTTGAGAATAATTTGTGAGTGCCTCGTGTGAGGCACAACCAGATCAATCAAATCAATCAAAACTTTATTTATATAGCACTTTTCATACACTTCGCTGTGCAGCACAAAGTGCTTTACACATAAAAGACAAAACAATTTTAAAGAAAGCCCCTCCCTCCCACCCTCCATAATACACACACACACACACACACACACGCACCTGCACACTCTCACTACTGACAATAGGGAGACATGGCATGGCACCGAGGATTGAGGAAACGCCACCTTCGGGGCGGTCCGCACTGGGAGGAGTGACAGGCTGTGCCACAGGGGGCACCAGTGCCCAGGCCCCCCGACCCCGACAGACAACAGCTGGCAGGGCCAAAGGAAACCCAGGACAGCACCCCCAGCAGCAGCCCAGGCACAACTCCCAGTGCGGGGGACCCCCCTGGGGAAAACACTGGAGTTAAACCTAAAAAACTAAAAACACAAGATAGAATAAAAAGCCTGACAAGAGATGAATATAAGAGTGAACAGTTAAAAAGATTAAAATATGTAAGATAATAAATAAAATGGCACCGAAGGATAAATCAACAAATAAAATTATTTTATATTAAGATTAAAAAACAAGATAAAAGAAACAACGTAAAATGAGATGAAACCACATAAGAACGTAAGAAGAATTTAAAATATTAGTTAAAAGCCTGATTAAAAAGGTGTGTCTTTAACCTTCCCTTAAAAATATCAACAGTCTCTGCACACCTGAGGTTCTCCGGCAGGCTGTTCCACAGGTGGGGGCCATAGTGGCTAAATGCCGCCTCACCGTGGGTTTTCGTTCTTGGTTTTGGTATGGATAAAAGGCCGGTGCCGGAGGACCTCAGGGTCCGCGAGGGTTGATATGGTAAAAGCAGGTCAGATAAATATGAGGGCGCAAGGCCGTTAAGACATTTAAAAACCAGTAAAAGAACCTTAAAATCGATCCTGAAGCGGACAGGGAGCCAATGCAGTGACTCTAAAACCGGTGTAATGTGCTCCCGCCCTCTGGTCCTCGTCAGCACACGTGCTGCTGAGTTTTGTAATAGTTGGAGATTATAAGTACTCTTTTTGGGAAGACCAGAGAGCAGGGCATTACAGTAATCTAGGCGACAGGAAATGGAGGCATGCATTAGCACCTCCGTACTGGCCTGGGAGAGAAACGGGCGGACTCTGGCTATGTTCTTAAGATGATAATAACCTGTTTTTGTCATATTTTTAATATGTGGAATAAAATTCAGCTTAGAATCAAAAATCACGCCCAGATTTTTTACGGATTGTGTTGGTTTAAGATCTTGTAGTTTTGGTAAAAGTTTCTCTCTCTGGCCTTCAGGACCTATGAGTAAAACCTCAGTTTTGTCCTGGTTGAGCTGTAGGAAATTCACTGCCATCCATGACTTGATGTCTACAATGCAGTTAAAAAGGGGATCAATTGGCCCTGTGTCATCAGGAGACACGGCAATGTACAGTTGTGTATCATCCGCATAACTTTGGAAGCTGATGCCGTGTCTCCTGATGACGTCCCCAAGAGGAAGCATGTAAAGATTAAAAAGGAGTGGACCTAAAATTGACCCTTGGGGAACCCCACATCCACTTTCATGGGTTCCTGAGGAACATGTATCCATACTTACATAAAAGCATCGGTCTGTGAGATAAGAGCAAAACCAGTTTAAAACAGTACCAGAGAAGCCGACCAGATGTCTGAGTCTATTTAATAAAATGTGATGGTCTACTGTATCAAAAGCGGCGCTTAGATCCAGTAGAACCAACACTGTGAGCTTTTTGTTATCTAAATTCCACCTGATGTCATTTAAAATCTTTAAAAGTGCTGTCTCGGTACTGTGGTTTCTCCTAAAACCAGACTGATGTTTCTCTAAGATGTTATTTCTGTTTAAAAAGTCATTAACTTGGTTAAAAACCAGTTTTTCTAAAATTTTACTTAAAAACGGTAAGTTGGATACAGGTCGGTAGTTATTAAAAATGTTAGGGTCTAAATTGCTCTTCTTCAGAAGGGGCTTCACCACCGCCGTTTTGAAGGCAGTGGGAAAGACACCCGTCTGAAGAGAGCAATTCATGATGTTTAAAAACTGTTCCTCAAAGAATCCATAAAACGATTTCAAGAGTGATGTGGGAATTGGATCTAAAAGGCAGGTTGTTGAGTTTACTTGGGAGAAAACTCGACCAAGTGTCCTTGCATCAACCAGGGCAAAACTCTTCAGTGTTTCCTCAGGCAAGGACAACAGTTCAGGTGTGTTAACAGGTAAAACTTGATGGGAAGAGAGGCATGATCTGATGTCCTTGATTTTGGTTCTGAAGTGGTCTGCAAAGTTCTCGCAGAGAACGTCTGTGGGTGTCATAAAAACTTTATTAGAAGTAGAGCCTGTTAAAATATCAAAAGTGGAGAAGAGGAACCGGGGGTTGTTTTTATTGTTGGTGATGAGTTGTGAGAAATGGGAAATTCATGCCTTCTTAACTGCATTATTGTAGGTTTTGAGTTGTTGACGTAAAATCTCACAGTGAACTGTCAATTTACTTTTTCTCCATCTTCTCTCAGCACTCCTGCATTTTCTTTTCAGTTCATTGATTTCCTTGTTTTTCTCCACGGGGGTGTAGGTTTTCTTTTTATTGTTTTTGTTAAAAGTGGAGCTACCAAGTCCAGAGTTGACCTCAGTCTACTGTTAAAATTATCAACGATAAAATCACAAGGTGCAGGTAAAATTTCTGCAGGAGTGCTCTGTAAAATCTCCATAAAATTTGCAGCCACTTCAGAAGTTGGATAGCGCCTCCTCACTGTTCTCACCGGGGCCTCCTCTTGGTTAAAACTGGTGATGTTAAAAAATACACAGTAGTGGTCAGACACAGCCAGGTCGACAACAGAGGACACACCGATGGACAGGCCGTAGGTTATGACCAGGTCCAGGATGTGTCCTCTGTTGTGAGTTGGCTGTGACGTGTTGCGTAAAATCAAGACAACTTAAAAGATTTAAAAACTCTCTGGATATCGGGTCCGAGGTAACATCAACATGTAGATTAAAATCACCAGTTATTAAAATCCTGCTATAAGAGGTGTGAATAATTGATAAAAGTTCAGAAAATTCACTGATAAAAGAACTAGAGTGATGGGGTGGTCTATATACACTAATGCAGAGAATCGGAGGGCTGCTAAAAGTAAAGGCATGGTGCTCAAAAGACATATAACTGTTAAAAAACACTCGATGTGAGGTTAGGGAGTTATTAATGATTGATGCCGTCCCGCCTCCTCTTCTACCCTCTCTAGTAGAAAATAAAAAATTAAAATTTGGTGAGGAAGCCTCAGTGAGAACAGCAGGTGCGTCAGTGCCAAGCCATGTCTCAGTTAAAAGAAGACAGTCTAACTTATTATCTAAAATCACATCATTCATTAAAAAAGTTCTATTTAAAAGAGAGCGAACATTAAAAAGTGCCATGTTGATGGTGACAGGTGGCTTGTTGACTGGGGAGGTGGATTGTTCTGTGAGCTTCTTAGGTTGTTAAAGGTCACAGAGTGGGTAGTGTGGCAGTGTCTGATGTGCTGATGGAGTGTAATGATTACGGGAATGGGTGAAATGTTGGTGTGAATATGAGGTCCAACGAGGTATGAACGACACGGTGAACGCCCCCCTCATGCGGACGTGCCTCACTATTGAGTCCCCGATGACCAGGGTTGTGGGAGCGTCCGTTCGGCAGGCCAGCTCAGCCACCCCGCCACCCACACCAGGGTCCCGGGTGTGGTCCCTTGCCCGGTGGGGAGAACGGGAGGAGTGCCAGCGCACCGCGTCCCTGACGAGCCGCTTGCGCTGGGATGAGGAGCGGGACGGCGGGTGCGGACGGCCCCGTGTCGGACATCCACCTGCTGGAGCCGTGAGTGGAGGGAAAGCTGTGGTGTCCGTCAGTGGGGGCATGATGTCTGTGGCCGCAGGAACAGGTGGTGTCTCCTGGTGCGGGTCCCGGCCCACCGGCTTCTCGCTCACGGACAGAGCCGCGTATTTGTTTGAGAGCTGTAGGCTCGGGGGAGAAGGAGCCCCGCCATGAATCCCGCTCGAAGCCCTCTTTCGCCCGCGGGCGACCACTTCGGTCCATGGGCTCCCCCTATTTGGAGTGGAGCAAGCGGGCCGCCGACCAGAGGAGGACGGCTCCCAGAGGACTGTGTGCCCGAGTGCAGAGGTGGTGTTTTGTGGTGCTAACTCACCGGCCAGTGAGGTCTCCAGCCAGCTGGTTAACGCCGGGAAACGGGACCTGAGGGTGGTCAGCAGGTAGTCCTTCCTCTGTAGCTCGTTTGTCATCCTTTCAGTGTCCTCGAGGAGGTCGGCGATCTTTTTGAGCGCCTTATCCAGAGTTTGCTCCATCTCTCCAGGTGAGTCTGCAACATCCAGTTTTGACATGGCGGCTCACCGGGCCTTTCGTAAAACACTTAAAAACTTAAAATCCAAATGTCCGATGACTAATAAAAAAATAAAAGAAATAAAAAATAAAAATCTTTCACCCAGTTGAAGGCAGCGTTAAAAGCAAGCAGAGTGGTTAAAACGTTTAATATATTATAAAATGTCATTTTCAGTAGAAATAACAATGCTGTGTGACGTACATTCTCACCCACCACCAATAGCAGTAGCTAGCTATCAATTGCTGTAGTAGAACACAGTGGTAACACAGTATGCTGTATTGATTGCTTCGTAACGTTAGTTGATTAAGTAATTTTCAAACAAGCCAGCCAATTTTCTAGCCGTATCACCCCTGAGAGTGCAGATGAATTAGCTGACTTTATCCACTCAAGACAGTACATTGCTACGTTAGTCACTTTGCAGTTTATCCACATTAGCAAGAAAGCTTACCTGTGGTAACAAAACGACGAAAACCACAATATCAAATTATTTACACACACGACTATTCTGCATGCTTTGTTGCAATGTTATCTGTCCAACAGGAAGAAAGCCACATCTGCTTCATTAAGGAGTTTCAAAACATAGCAAAGCTCCCTCCATGACTTGAATGCACCACCAATGTTTACTTTTGCCTGACGACGGTCCAATTCCCGTCTGGCCAGACTGGCTTCAGTGAATACTACTTTTTTAGGCTTATGAGCAGTCTGTGTTGGGGTGTGTGTTGTGGAGGATACCGGTCGCTTGTTAGTGGACTCTATTTTGGATTGATTGCGCTGCACTGTTAGTCACGTCTCCTCACCGTGCTCTCATGTTGCCTGCCAGCATGTCCAGCGACTTAGCTGGAAACATTGGTAGGGCCGTTTTGGCGGCAATACAGAGTTTCAGCAATGCGTCTGCAATGACAGCGACAGTTACAGCGACAGCTACAGCATCCACCCATGGATCTATAATATAACCTGGATATGACGAAGCCTCTCAGCAGGCACGCCGATTTTTTCCAGTGGCCACTCGCGGTATTGCAACAAAAAATCCCATGGGGCCCAGAAAGCATTTTTCCCATAAGCCGTAATAGTAAAAGAGAAGCCTGTAAAACTGTTCTCAGGACACCTCCAGCTGTCACCACTGTTAATTGCTAATCTTTGTATTCCATATTTTTAAGTCATGGACTTTTAAACTGTCACAAAGTTTTGTAAAGGCCAGAAAAGCCCCCCCAAAGTCTCATTTTCCATGGTGACGTCACAGCTGTGTGCGTGCACTCCCAAGCGCGGTCGCGCTGTGTCTCGGGAGCGAGGATGCCTGTTGGCTGAATGACAGCTCTGAACGGGGCTAAACGTGGTGGGAAAAGTGAATTAAATGACTCCAGGGTGAGTCTTTTTCAGGACAGCGTTGTGATACAAGTTTCATATTTTAATGGCATGTATTTTAAATGCAGTTCTAAAGGTATTTTGGCGTTAAATCACCCGCTGAATGACCGCATTTTCACTTACTGCCAGTGCCACTGCTGTGGAAAAGTCTAAAAGTTATTTACCATGCATGTGATAGTGTCGGTGATGTGTGTCACCAGGGTCTGATGACTGTTTAATATCCTTTTCATCCTGTCATAACGACCTTTTATTACGGTTTGAACCGTCTCAGTCTGATGGCCTGGAGTCATGCAGTCTGCAGCAGAGCTGATGATGATGATGCAAGTATAAACGACAACGCAATAAATAATAAAGATGAATAAAATAGAAAAATATAAGATACAATTAATTAAGAAATGCACATTTTACTTAAGTAATGTCAAAGCGTTCTCTATTTAAAGAAAGTAAGAAACAACAGTCAACATGCAGTCACATGTTATACTCTCACTTGGCTCTTACAAACTATTTTTCTCAGGTTTGCAGACTGTAATCACAAATTAAACAATTTTTACTTGGGACAGATTTGTTTGAGCATTGGAAATATTTTACAATTATTTTTTATACATATACACAATCAACTTAATGCACATGAATAATGGCACTTGCACTTCGGTAGAGATATTTGTACTTTATTGGATTCGCACACAACATTGTTTACACATCAGCAGCTCCGCCTGAAAGGGAGAGTCAGGATCCTGAATAGAGGAGACTGGACATGCTGTATCACTTTGTTAGTATTTGGTGGAACATGTGCCATAATTACTGTGTCTCACATGTGTAGACTATAGTACCATAAGTGTGTGATTTAGTTGAGTCACTGTGTACAGTATGAAACACTAAACAGACAGTCGCTCTGGCCACAGAAAAAAAAAAAGTTCCCATCTCTGTGGCACCGTGAGTCCGCGACACAAACGCGCCCCGTAACATGTAATCGGTGTTTTATGACAGATCGGACTACACAAATACACACAACATAACATGAATATGATAATCCATCAATCCACCGATTGACTTCGCTGAAACAAATGCATACGACCGGGAGGAGGGTTAGGAAAACAGCGGAGAACAACGTTTTATCCTTACTTAGAAATAATAAAACAACACAAATAAACCACGTGTAGTCTATAACCATGACTTTGAGAACATCATCGGTTGATGTGCGCTATAAATCCATCATTTGATTGTGTAGATCTGTCGTTACCGCTCAAACTCATCCACAAGCACTCATGAGCGCGCGGCGCTTATCCAGAACGCAATTTGCTCGTTCTCATTGCCCCAGGGCATGATGGGAGGCCCCAGAGCATCATGGGGGGTGACTCAACTGCGCATGCTCTATGGGCCCCATAACGCGGAAGTAAACCCGGAAGTTAGAAACTTTTTCGGCGTATGCGCCAGGCGAGCAACTCCGTTGAAATCAACGGCGGCCATTTTCCGGTCCTGTATCCACTAATAATACATCCATGCATCCACCACAGAGCCACCATAGCTCAATCACTCCGTCTGACTACCCGAAGAAGACTGCGAATACCGCTCATTCGCGTCAATGAGCTATTTTGGTACTGCCGGTGACAGGCAGTGTGAATTTGCATATTAGCTAAATATTTAGTTTCACCCGTGACATTTAGATTTAACATTTAATATTTAGATTTAGATTTAACATTTTTAATGAAATTTAACATTTAGATTCAGATTTAACATTTGGATTCAAATTTACCATTTTGATTTAACATTTAGATTTGAATTTAACATTCAGATTTAGATTTAACATTTAGATTTAAATTTAACATTTACATTTAAATTTAACATTTACATTTAGATTTAACATTTGGATTTAATATTTAACATTTAGATTTAGATTTAACATTGACATATTTTTCCAAGAGAAGTAAATATTCTCACAAATTCACAAATATTGCTGTAAATCTGGTCAAAAGTAACATTAAAAAATTCACATATGATTTTTAAATGTGGTGAAAAGTTGGTGTTTATTTTAGCATGTGCAACTTTACAATCGGCGACCCACACAAGACGGAGTATGTGAGCAGCCTATCATAGCAGAATGGACTTCAAGAGATTAGCAGTTTGATACAAGGATAACAGAGCACAAGGAGGATTGACCATTTTTACCAACCAACTGTGGATTACAATTTGGATATTGGAGTTCTTTTGTTCACTCTGCTGGCATGAAGTTTGGATTTTGAGGAAATTTGGGTTGTGTTGTGAACACCGCAAGGACTTGGACTTTCAGCAGGAAGGGAAAGGCATACTGGCCGGAAAGGCTTGATCCTCTTAATCTTTTCTACATCTAAGTATTTTAACCAGCTTCAGCTCTTTGAGATTAATCTTTATTATATACTGAATTGTGATCTTTATTAATAGGTATTGTTAATAATGACTAATAGTAACTGAGATAAGACTGAGCTGTATGCTTTGCCCTTGCTAAAACTTTGTAATAAACCTTCAACTGTAGTTAAAGTAGAAGTTGTGGACACTGATTTTATGATATTCTTTGATTTAGTAAAAAGTAGGTAATAAGTGTGCAAAATATCTTAAAAGTTCTCAAAGGTTACTCTAGCCTACCAAATTGAAACAGTCCCTTAGGGTTTACAAAATGCACCTACAATTCATCCTAGCACCATACCAAGTGCTCAGATCATTTAGAGGAGAGGTGTTGTTTACGGGCATGGCTGGTGGCTGCATCCAATTCAAGGGCTATTCAAGTCAGGTGCCAAGCCAGAGGAAGCAGGGTAGACGTTCAGATGTAGGCAGTGAGAAGCTAGGCAAGTCTCCTCGCTACCATCTTAAGCAGTCCCTATTTAATTCCATTAAAGTAACACCTTGTAGGTTTAGGGACCTAACCTTTATAACGAAGAGCTGCTCCAGTACCTCCTGGACAGGGGTATGCTCGGGATCTAACACTAGCTAGGAGCTACCTGAGAAAGGCACTCAGGAGCGAGCATGCACATCATACGCATCAAGGCAGCGTCATTTTTCTGGGAATACGCTATTTGAAGCACCTCAGAAGATGAGCTGGTCACAGGCTGATAGAGGCAACAGAGTAAGAAGGGGGATGTCTCATTTTTTAACTTATTTAACAGCCTGTTAAATCATTGGCATTAAAAAGTGATTAAAAAACGTTTTAAAACACAGAAAAGTTGACTAAGGATGATGCATCGTCCAGTAAATAAGAAATAAGGTGCAAGGTGCACAATTGCTTGTGGTTAGTTTGTTTGTGACATCCAAGTAAGACATTCATTTCTATGACTCTGTGCCAATGACAACCATGGCCAGAGAGATGCTTTCAGCTTGTCTGTCCGTATGTATGTTGTCCTCCGTCTCTCCATCCCAATCTCATAAATGTGATGTCCCAAGAATGCTGTGGAGGAATTTCCTCAAATTTGGTAGAAAACCTCCACTGGGACACAAGGAACAACTGATTAGAATTTACTTTGCCTCACAAAACATGATGTTGTCAATAGCTCAAGAATTTCTATGGTAATTTGTGTGAAGCATCCACGTTTTACCATTTGCAGGTTCTTTGCAGTAACATTAATATTTTTATATGTTGAGCTACAGGTGATTGTCATCAGTCTTTGTCTTTGCACTTTCTACCTGAGGTCCATTGTGCATCAAACTCACCTCTGGAGCCGAGAAGGTGGACCCAAGGAGGAGACCTTGGGTCCACCAGGAGACGGCAGGAGATGGCATGTGGGCAGTGGAACGGATTACTTTTTTTTCAGGATCACGGCACACAAGGAACAGAAAAACAAAAAGGAACATCAGGGAAACACAACAGATGACTAGACATAAACTAAACTTAAGACTGGTCTTAAATACAAACTAAACTAACAAGGGAATACGGTGCACTTCTCTAGAAGTGTTACAAAGTTTTTATTATAAAGGCATGAATGAATTGTGAAATCAAAATTGCATTTTTAACTCTTGGCCTATAGCCGTGGCATGTGGCTACCTACAGTTGCAATATTGTGACCCATTTCTTGCCTTTATCTGGGTGTAGTTTCTTTTTTTACATATTGTTCTGTTAATAAAAAGGAACAAAATGTGTACCAAAGTATATCCATGCTCACCCAGGGGGAGCTATCACATCATAACAATGTGTTTCTCCATGACAACTTAATGTTTCATGAGACAGTACACAGTCTGCTTCAGGAGTATAATTTCAAGTTATGCCAGAATTGATCTCAGGTAGTGTGATGTTGGAAGCAAAATATAAAATGATGTTCACCATTTATGAAATATAGTGGATTATGTTGATGTCATGTATTTGCAGGAATTTAAACTCGGATGCTTTTCTTTTCATTTGATAACATAAACAATATTGTTATGTTGTTACCAATACTATCATAGTTTTTTTTCTTGCATTTCCATTAGCACTTTACTAACAGATCCCCTCCTCCCTCTCTCTCTCTCTCTCTCTCTCTCTCTCTCTCTCTCGCTCTCACACACATAATTACTTGTTTGTTATAACTTATTGTCACACTGAAGGAACATCGTTGAACATTAGATGGAATGCACAGCAACTTGTTTCACAGGAAATTAAAAGGGAGTGGCTGACTGATAGCTGACAGTCTGTATATTGTGATTGGATTTAGTTTATCACTATGGTGTCTCAACATTTCTGACCTAACTCATCACATACATGTCACGTCATTATCCATCATCACCTTTCAAAACATTAAGCACTTCAGAAATGTGGACTGTTTTTATTCCCTCACAATGAACTTACACACAAACACACATACAGCAATAATCCACCAGGAATTGTATTTGTGTCAGAAGGAGGTGAAAAAACAACAATAAAACTGCATCAACGGTGAAATTAACAGTCAGTATATCAGTAATAATAGAGTAAGTAAGTAAGAATTTTACTGTTTTTCCATCACAATGTACTTCCACACAAACAGAAATGCAGCAGTATCAGTACAGGAGCCTGGTCGAGGACTTCGTGAGGTGGTGCAGGTCCAACCATCTGCAGTTGAACACCTCCAAGACTAAGGAGATGGTGGTGAACTTCAGAAGGAAGAAACCAAATCTCCAACCCGTGTTGGTGGTCAGGACCTATAAATATCTGGGGCTGCAGCTGGACGACAAGCTGGACTGGACAGCAAATATGGACACTTACACAGGAAAGGGCAGAGCCGTCTGTACTTCCTGAGAAGGCTGGGGTCCTTCAACATCTGCAAAAAACTGCTGCAGATGTTTTACCAGTCTGTGGTGGCCAGCGTCCTCTTTTATGCTGTGGTTTGCTGGGGAGGAAGCAGCAAGAAAAAAGACGCCGGTCGACTGGACAGACTGGTGAGGAGAGCTGGCTCAGTAGTGGGCACAGATCTGGACTCTCTGGTGACAGTGGCAGAAAGAAGGACCCTGGACAAACTGCTGTCCATACTTGACAACACCCACCACCCTCTGCACAACACCTTCACCAGGCAGAGGAGTGTGTTCAGTGACAGACTGCTGTCCCAGTCCAGCTCCACCAACAGACTCGAAAACTCTTTCGTCCCCCTGGCCGTAAGACTGTACAACAGCTCTCAGTAAAGGAGGACAATAGATAATAGACAATGGACAATTTATCTACCTAGTTGCACATCTATTTGCACTGTTTACTGTTTGCACTGTTTACTGTAGCTACTGTTAATTTTAATTTTAATTTTATATATTATATATGTGTAATGTATGTTCTGTATTTTGTATGCTACTGGACACTTGAATTTCCCTCGGGATAAATAAAGTATCTATCTATCTATCTATCTATCTATCTATCTATCTATCTATCTATCTATCTATCTGTATCAACCACAAGTTCAGTGTTTTTTCTGATATTGAGCCTGACGTGATTGTCGTTGCACCATGCACAGAGCTCTCTATTGGAGCTCTGTACTTTTTAAAAATAATCTGTCAGTGAAGACAATGTTTCCCACTTGAAATTATTCACTGTGATCACACACGTCAATATGGTCATGACTTCCATTTCGCCAAGAACTACATGAACACTAAATTTTCTTTAAATCAAATTCCTTCAAAGTCTTCACTAGTATATCAACATATAGTCAGTTGGTGGAGTTTGTTATTATAACGAGAATTATATTTGTATCATAAGTGGGTGAAATAATAATAATACCGCATCAACAGTGACAACAGTCATAATATCATTAATAACAGTGTGAGTAAATAAGAATTTGACTGTTTTTTTCCCCTTGCAATGTACTTCCACACAAACAGACGTGCTGTGGTTGTTGAACCATGTACAACAATGAGAATTAGATTTGTATCAGAAGCTGGCAAAATAAGAACAATACCCATCAAAACCAGTAACAGTGACAATAATGGCAATAATATCAATGATAATAGAGACAATAGTTGTAGTCATAAACCCCATTAGAAAGTTTCGGCTGTCACTGGTATGCAAAACTTATTAGTGTCCTTTATTTACAACAAATGACTGTAAATTGCGATTGTATGGACTCACGAGAAAAGTGACTGAAAAAATGTCAAACTGGTCATATTGTAACAACTTTGCATTACTGTTGAGATGAATGCAGCAATGACACTGTTAGACATTGAGTACAGTTAGTACATTCTTGCACGAGATATGAAGCAGGAGCAGGTCCAGCTTCTGCCCCCAACAAAGAAATGACCACGCCTGCAGACTTAGAAGATCCTGCTTTAACAAGCATTGGACCAAGTGACAGTGACAAGAAAGTCCAAAGTGGCTTTACTGTTCATATCACTGTTCACACTGTAAAACAAACACATTTATTTAACATCCATCTTTGACTATCATCCAATGACATATTCTCTATACTGTGAACTTTAGCACATCCCATGATGAAGAGCTTTACACGAAACTGTACAGCTTTATGATTCTGAAACACTCATACTTGTTTTAGTATTATATTTTCATTGTAATTTTTGTATTCTATATTTGTTATATTGTTCTTGACTGCTGTATTAATTAAACTTCATCTTTTATGCACCAAGGCACATTCAGTGTCCACTATTGCACTGATATTTTTGTAATTTTGTCAACTTTGTAATAAATATCAAAACATGAGAGGCTCCTTGTGTTGTCAATAACTGAAATGAAACAGAAACATCAATATACTTTAATACATTTGCATTTAATTGTCATTGCTTAATCCATTCATATATTTTATGCCCCTTAACCGTTTCTGTGTCGCATTTATTTAATAAATGATATCAATAACAAAAATTATATACTGCTGGGCTGTTTATCATCATACTGTTGGGTATTTAAAAAGTCAGAAAAAGTCTTAAATCTTAAAGTCTTGATTAGAATAGTTACAAATTCTAAATTTTCCACTGATGCAAAATCCATGTAGATATTCACCACTTATAAAGCAATTTCAAAATGGATCATGTTAATGTTTCATGGATTTGTACTTTTTACGATAAAGGTTATGAAATAAAACCAAGATGCTTTTCTTTTGATGTGCACATATATGTGTACTTAATATCTATTTCTGTAACACAACTTGTCACACTGGTCAAACCCCTGTCAACATTCACATAGGTGGAATGAACCTGCAGCTTTCACAGAACAAAAGATGGGAGTATGCCATTGTACTGAGCCAAGAAAATGACAGGCGTGATTTAGTTAAATTCATGTCTAAGGTGTCGAAACATTTCTGTATAGTGCATCAGGTATGAGTCACGTCAATAGCCTTTATTCAGTGGAGATATATAAAGGCCTCCACAGATGTGGAGTGTCACTTTGGTGAAAGGTTTAAAATATCATAGGTGTGAATTGGTTTGAAATGTCGTAGATGTGAACTGAACTGAATTTGAGGACACTTAAATAGTTTTAAAAGGATCTTAGTTCTATAGTAAAGGTGAATTTGCAACTTTTGATCTTATATTTCCAGTTTGGGTAAGTACATTTCTAAGTCTATATGTTAACTTTTTTATATTTCAACACAGTGTGCCTGACAGAGAGACAGAGAGAGAATGTGTCTCTCTGTATATTGCTTATGTGTTATTTTTTAATTGTGCTAATTTCCAACCACATTTCTATTTCATTCTCACATATTATCACATATTTAAAGTGATAACAAGTGATTGTCACATGACAATGTTTTTTGCAATATGTCATGAAATTCTTTCACCTTTATCATTGCACATGTAACAACACACCAGCATCATATTATTAAATTTGATAAATAAGTATAACAATTCAGATATAAATAATAGGAATGTGATTCGTTACCTGTTCTTGAAGGGATCTCTTTTGTCCTCTATTATGGATTTAGAGTTCAGGTTCATCCTGTTCCACAAGAGGTGTTCTTTGCTCAAGGACATTTTAGTCAGGTTGATGTTTGTGAGCAGTTGCACAGACTGAGTGATTAGGGTGGTTGAAGAGCAGTTTCCTCATTCAGCTCACCTACCTGTTGAAGTGCTGTGAAATGGGTGTTTTACCGCAAATAAGTCATAGCCAAACTCCCAATGCTTGGAGTTGTAAAATAATGCTGAAAATTCTCCAAAACGTAGAGAACATCCATGTTTTCTCAATTTTAATGTGGCTATTATTATCCTACATTGTCACAACCCAAAATAAATGAAGTATAATGTAAGAATTGCATTTCATGAGCTTATTCAAAGAAAGAAAAATCTATATAGTTCAGGATTATTATGAAGGAGAAGGAGAATACTGTACTGTAATTGATATTTGCACAAAAATCTGCCTTTGGACATTTTTAAACTGTCACTCTGTTTGGATGTTAAAAGTAATAATCTAAAAATGTTGAGGAATGTTACCATGTAAAATGTACCTTGATATGTAAAGGCTAGAAGTATGAATTTAATTATTTGCCAAGTGAATAGTGATTTCTCACTGAATGAAGGCTGTTTTTTTGTCATCATCTGTTTCAGTTAAAAACATAGCTGGACAGAATTACATCAAAACAAAGAATTACCATAAAAGTTTGATTGTTAAAATGATTGTTTTGTTGAAAGATTGTTTAAAATGTTTTCATACATTTGGGCTCACTCGGATTCCAGCATTAACATTACAGTGATAGTAATGATTCTACTGGCTAGTAATTGTTGTGCAAAATGTTTCAACATGTTGTTTCTCTCCGTACATCTCTGCATTGTTTGCTTATTAATTTATAGAAGGAAGACAAGATGGGTGTTGCACGGATCATACCAATTTTCCTGATTGTGATAGGTAAGCAGAGTAATATGATGTGATTGCTGGTACAGTGTTTTCATACAAAACAGATGAAACAATTTAGGGATTAACATGATGGTAGAATTCTCTCCTGCATCTCATCAAATATTTCTTATGCAAAGACACATTAGAGCCTAGGACCATCGTCAGATCACAATCAGGAAACATTGACAAAAGTTGTGTTTTGATCAAACATTCATTTAGTTTGGTAGTGTTGTTTATTATCCTTTCAGAAATTATTTTTATGCCTGTGGAAATTGTTAAAGCAACAAGCAACAAACAACAATAAAAAAAGGACTACAACATTACAACAATTACAGTCAAAGACAGACGTTATAAACAAAGTGCCTAAAATCATCACCAAAAATGAAAAAATATACCAAAATGCAAGTAACACACCCCACATATCACAAGGATTTGTTTAACACAGCTTTACTGGACGATATAAAGGATCTCTGAGCAAGGAGGTGCACAAAAGTGGTAACCTTTACTGACGTCCTAATGGTAACAACTCATATTCAGCATAGAGAGGGAGTGATACATAACTATCCCTCTCCCGTCCTGTGAGAGGGATCCCTCCTCTGTGGCTCTTCCTGAGGTTTCTTCCGCATTTTTTTTTCCCTGTTAAAAGGGCTTTTTTTGGGGGCAAGTTTTTCCTCACTCGAATCGAGGGTCGAAGGACAGAGGGTGTCGTCTCTGTACAGATTGTAAAGCCCTCTGAGGCAAACTGTGATTTGTGAATTTGGGCTATACAAATAAAATTTGATTTGATTTGATTTAAGATTGCCTGTACTTTTCCTGCCACTCCGGACTCACAAAGCAGTAACACACTGTTTTGTTGTTGACCTGCAATTTTGCTACACATAATAACAAATGCTTATTAATATATACCTTAGTTAACTTATTTTTGGTTGTTTAGATTACATTAAACCTATGCTTAAGTTAGATGGATCACTACGTGACCTGGTGTGATGCTGTAAAGAAAAGGTTTGTATTGTATTGTGTATTGTGTTAACTACAGATAAATTTGACCGGTGCTGTAATTGGAGACGTCTGCTTAAAATTTGTACTTCATTTAAAGTTTAAGAAAATACATTTTGAACAATGTCTGCAATTGTAAAATTGTAGATTGCAAGGCTATTCTTTACTAATGAACACTACAAGCACAAATTCACAACAACTGTGACCAGCCGACCACGTACACGCATCCAAATGTTTATACATTCATGAACACACACTCTCACACACTCTCTATATCTCTCTCTCACACACTCACAGACACACACATACACACACACTGTTTTACAAACGCATAGTCTCTCTCACACACAGACTCTCAATCTCACATACACTGAACGACAGACTGAAAGAATGACTGACTAAGCAACCACCAGGTTGACCTATACAGCTACGGCTAGCAGCTAAAAATGTGTTTTGGATACTGTTTCATAGTGATGGTGGAATGTGCAGCTGCTCAGGCAACATCAACTACAGCTGCAGCAGCAACAACAACTACAACTGCTCCAACTACAACAACCACAGCTGCCCCAACAACAACAACCACAGCTGCTCCAACTACAACAACCACAGCGGATCCAACTACTACAGCTGTTCCATCAACAACAACCACATCTACCCCAACAACAACCACAGCAGCTCGTACAACAACAACCACAGCTGCTGCAACAACAGCTACCACAGCTGCCCCAAGAACAACAACCAGAGCGGCTCCGACAACAACAACAACTACAGCTGCACCAACAACAACAACAGCTGCCCCAACAACAACAACTACAGCTGCTCCAAGTACAACTACTGCTGCTCCAACAACAACAACCACAGCTGCTCCAACAACAACTACTGCTGCTCCAACAACAACAACCACAGCTGCTCCAACAACAACCACAGCTGCTCCATCTACAACATCCACAGCAGCTCCAACAACAACAACCACAGCGGCTCCAACAACAACCACAGCTGCTCCAACTACAACAACTAAAGCTGCACCAACAACAACCACAGCTGCCCCAACAACAACCACAGCTGCCCCAACAACAACAACCACAGCTGCTCCAACAACAACAACCACAGCTGCTCCAACTACAACATCCACAGCGGCTCCAACAACAACAACCAGAGCTGCCCCAACAACAACAACCACAGCTGCTCCAACAACAACCACAGCTGCTCAAAAAACAACAACCACAGCTGCCCCAACAACAACAACCACAGCGGCTCCAACTACAACAACTACAACTGCTCCAACAACAACCACAGCTGCCCCAACAACAACCACAGCTGCTCAAAAAACAGCAACCACAGCTGCCCCAACAACAACAACCACAGCTGCTCCAACAACAACCACAGCTGCCCCAACAACAACAACCACAGCTGCTCCAACTACAACAACCACAGCTGCTCCAACAACAACCACCGCTGCCCAAACAACAACCACAGCTGCTCCAACAACAACAACTACAGCAGCCCCAACAACAACAACCACAGCTTCTCCAACAACAACAACCACAGCTGCTCCAACTACAACATCCACAGCTGCTCCAACAACAACAACTACAGCTGCCCCAACAACAACAACCACAGCTGCTCCAACAACAACAACCACAGCTGCTCCAACTACAACATCCACAGCGGCTCCAACAACAACAACCAGAGCTGCCCCAACAACAACAACCACAGCTGCTCCAACTACAACTACTGCTGCTCCAACAACAACAACCACAGCTGCTCCAACGACAACAACTACTGCTGCTCCGACTACAACTACAGATGTCCCAACAACAACAACCACAGCTTCTCCAACAACAACCACAGCTGCTCCAACGACAACATCCACAGCGGCTTCAACAACAACAACCACAGCTGCTCCAACTACAACAACCACAGCTGCCCCAACAACAACAACCACAGCTGCTCCAACTACAACAACCACAGCTGCCCCGACAACAACAACCACAGTTGCCCCAACAACAACAACCACAGCGGCTCCAACAACAACCACAGCTGCTCCAACAACAACAACCACAGCTGCCCCAACAACAACAACCACAGCGGCTCCAACAACAACAACTACTGCTGCTCCGACTACAACAACTACAGATGTCCCAACAACAACAACCACAGCTGCTCCAACAACAACCACAGTTGCTCCTACTACAACAACCACAGCTGCCCCGACAACAACAACCACAGTTGCCCCAACAACAACAACCACAGCGGCTCCAACAACAACCACAGTTGCTCCAACTACAACAACTACAGCTGCACCAACAACAACCACAGCTGCCCCAACCACAACCACAGCTGCCCCAACAACAACAACCACAGCTGCGCCAACTACGACAGCCACAGCTGCCCCAACAACAACAACCACAGCTGCTCCAACTACAACAAACACAGCTGCCCCGACAACAACAACCACAGTTGCCCCAAGAACAACAACCAGAACGGCTCCAACAACAACCACAGCTGCTCCAACAACAACCACAGCTGCTCGAACTACAACATCCACAGCGGCTCCAACAACAACAACCACAGCTGCCCCAATAACAACAACCACAGCGGCTCCAACAACAACCACAGCTGCTCCAACAACAACAACTACTGCTGCTCCGACTACAACAACTACAGATGTCCCAACAACAACAACAACCACAGCTTCTCCAACAACAACCACAGCTGCTCCAACTACAACATCCACAGCGGCTTCAACAACAACAACCACAGCTGACCCGACAACAACAACCACAGCTGCTCCAACTACAACAACCACAGCTGCCCCGACAACAACAACCACAGTTGCCCCAACAACAACAACCACAGCTGCTCCAACTACAACAACCACAGCTGCCCCAACAACAGCAACCACAGCTGCTCCAACTACAACAACCACAGCGGCCCCGACAACAACAACCACAGCTGCCCCAACAACAACAACCGCAGCGGCTCCAACAACAACCACAGCTGCTCCAACAACAAAAACTACTGCTGCTCCGACTACAACAACTACAGATGTCCCAACAACAACAACCACAGCTTCTCCAACTACAACCACAGCTGCTCCAACTACAACATCCACAGCGGCTTCAACAACAACAACCACAGCTGCTCCAACAACAACCACAGCTGCCCCAACAACAACAACCACAACAGCTCCAACAACAACCACAGCTGCTCCAACAACAACCACAGCTGCTCCAACTACAACATCCACAGCGGCTCCAACAACAACAACCACAGCTGCCCCAACAACAACAACCACAGCGGCTCCAACAACAACCACAGCTGCTCCAACAACAACAACTACTGCTGCTCCGACTACAACAACTACAGATGTCCCAACAACAACAACCACAGCTTCTCCAACAACAACCACAGCTGCTCCAACTACAACATCCACAGCAGCTTCAACAACAACAACCACAGCTGCCCCAACAACAACAGCCACAGCTGCTCCAACTACAACAACCACAGCTGCCCCGACAACAACAACCACAGTTGCCCCAACAACAACAACCACAGCGGCTCCAACAACAACCACAGCTGCTCCAACAACAACAACTACTTCTGCTCCGACTACAACAACTACAGATGTCCCAACAACAACAACCACAGCTTCTCCAACAACAACCACAGCTGCTCCAACTACAACATCCACAGCGGCTTCAACAACAACAACCACAGCTGCCCCAACAACAACAACCACAGCTGCTCCAACTACAACAACCACAGCGGCTCCAACAACAACCACAGCTGCTCCAACAACAACAACTACTGCTGCTCCGACTACAACTACAGATGTCCCAACAACAACAACCACAGCTTCTCCAACAACAACCACAGCTGCTCCAACGACAACATCCTCAGCGGCCTCAACAACAACAACCACAGCTGCCCCAACAACAACAACCACAGCTGCTCCAACTACAACAACCACAGCTGTCCCGACAACAACAACCACAGTTGCCCCAACAACAACAACCACAGCGGCTCCAACAACAACCACAGTTGCTCCTACTACAACAACTACAGCTGCCCCAACAACAACAACCACAGCTGCTCCAACTACGACAACCACAGCTGCCCCAACAACAACAACCACAGCTGCTCCAACAACAACAACTACTGCTGCTCCGACTACAACAACTACAGCTGTCCCAACAACAACAACCACAGCTTCTCCAACAACCACAGCTGCTCCAACAACAACAACCACAGCTGCTCCAACAACAACAACTACAGCTGCCCCAACAACAACAACCACAGCGGCTCCAACAACAACCACAGTTGCTCCTACTACAACAACCACAGCTGCCCCGACAACAACAACCACAGTTGCCCCAACAACAACAACCACAGCGGCTCCAACAACAACCACAGTTGCTCCAACTACAACAACTACAGCTGCACCAACAACAACCACAGCTGCCCCAACAACAACAACCACAGCTGCTCCAACTACGACAGCCACAGCTGCCCCAACAACAACAACCACAGCTGCTCCAACTACAACAAACACAGCTGCCCCGACAACAACAACCACAGTTGCCCCAATAACAACAACCACAACGGCTCCAACAACAACCACAGCTGCTCCAACAACAACCACAGCTGCCCCAACAACAACAACCACAACGGCTCCAACAACAACCACAGCTGCTCCAACTACAACATCCACAGCGGCTTCAACAACAACAACCACAGCTGCCCCAGCAACAACAACCACAGCTGCTCCAACTACAACAACCACAGCTGTCCCGACAACAACAACCACAGTTGCCCCAACAACAACAACCACAGCGGCTCCAACAACAACCACAGTTGCTCCAACTACAACAACTACAGCTGCACCAACAACAACCACAGCTGCCCCAACAACAACCACAGCTGCTCCAACAACAACAACCACAGCTGCCCCAACAACAACAACCACAGCTGCTCCGACTACAACAACCACAGCTGCCCCAACAACAACAACCACAGCTGCTCCAACTACAACAACCACAGCTGCCCCGACAACAACAACCACAGTTGCCCCAACAACAACAACCACAACGGCTCCAACAACAACAACCACAGCTGCTCCAACAACAACCACAGTTGCTCCTACTACAACAACCACAGCTGCCCCGACAACAACAACCACAGTTGCCCCAACAACAACAACCACAGCGGCTCCAACAACAACCACAGTTGCTCCAACTACAACAACTACAGCTGCACCAACAACAACCACAGCTGCCCCAACCACAACCACAGCTGCCCCAACAACAACAACCACAGCTGCTCCAACTACGACAGCCACAGCTGCCCCAACAACAACAACCACAGCTGCTCCAACTACAACAAACACAGCTGCCCCGACAACAACAACCACAGTTGCCCCAAGAACAACAACCAGAACGGCTCCAACAACAACCACAGCTGCTCCAACAACAACCACAGCTGCTCGAACTACAACATCCACAGCGGCTCCAACAACAACAACCACAGCTGCCCCAATAACAACAACCACAGCGGCTCCAACAACAACCACAGCTGCTCCAACAACAACAACTACTGCTGCTCCGACTACAACAACTACAGATGTCCCAACAACAACAACCACAGCGGCTCCAACAACAACCACAGCTGCTCCAACTACAACATCCACAGCGGCTTCAACAACAACAACCACAGCTGACCCGACAACAACAACCACAGCTGCTCCAACTACAACAACCACAGCTGCTCCAACTACAACGACCACAGCTGCCCCAACAACAGCAACCACAGCGGCTCCAACTACAACAACCACAGCGGCCCCGACAACAACAACCACAGCTGCCCCAACAACAACAACCACAGCTGCTCCAACAACAACAACTACTGCTGCTCCGACTACAACAACTACAGATGTCCCAACAACAACAACCACAGCTGCACCAACTACAACCACAGCTGCTCCAACTACAACATCCACAGCGGCTTCAACAACAACAACCACAGCTGCTCCAACAACAACCACAGCTGCCCCAACAACAACAACCACAGCGGCTCCAACAACAACCACAGTTGCTCCAACTACAACAACCACAGCTTCTCCAACAACAACCACAGCTGCCCCAACTACAACAACCACAGCGGCTCCAACAACAACAACCACAGCTGCCCCAACAACAACAACCACAGCTGCTCCAACTACAACAACCACAGCTGCCCCAACAACAACAACCACAGCTGCTCCAACAACAACAACTACTGCTGCTCCGACTACAACAACTACAGCTGTCCCAACAACAACAACCACAGCTTCTCCAACAACCACAGCTGCTCCAACAACAACAACCACAGCTGCTCCAACAACAACAACTACAGCTGCCCCAACAACAACAACCACAGCGGCTCCAACAACAACCACAGTTGCTCCTACTACAACAACCACAGCTGCCCCGACAACAACAACCACAGTTGCCCCAACAACAACAACCACAGCGGCTCCAACAACAACCACAGTTGCTCCAACTACAACAACTACAGCTGCACCAACAACAACCACAGCTGCCCCAACAACAACAACCACAGCTGCTCCAACTACGACAGCCACAGCTGCCCCAACAACAACAACCACAGCTGCTCCAACAACAACCACAGCTGCCCCAACAACAACAACCACAACGGCTCCAACAACAACCACAGCTGCTCCAACTACAACATCCACAGCGGCTTCAACAACAACAACCACAGCTGCCCCAGCAACAACAACCACAGCTGCTCCAACTACAACAACCACAGCTGTCCCGACAACAACAACCACAGTTGCCCCAACAACAACAACCACAGCTGCTCCAACAACAACCACAGTTGCTCCAACTACAACAACTACAGCTGCACCAACAACAACCACAGCTGCCCCAACAACAACCACAGCTGCTCCAACAACAACAACCACAGCTGCCCCAACAACAACAACCACAGCTGCTCCGACTACAACAACCACAGCTGCCCCAACAACAACAACCACAGCTGCTCCAACTACAACAACCACAGCTGCCCCGACAACAACAACCACAGTTGCCCCAACAACAACAACCACAACGGCTCCAACAACAACCACAGCTGCTCCAACAACAACAACCACAGCTGCTCCAACAACAACAACTACTGCTGCTCCGACTACAACAACTACAGCTGTCCCAACAACAACAACCACAGCTTCTCCAACAACCACAGCTGCTCCAACAACAACAACCACAGCTGCTCCAACAACAACAACCACAGCTGCCCCAACAACAACAACCACAGCTGCTCCAACAACAACCACAGTTGCTCCTACTACAACAACCACAGCTGCCCCGACAACAACAACCACAGTTGCCCCAACAACAACAACCACAGCGGCTCCAACAACAACCACAGTTGCTCCAACTACAACAACTACAGCTGCACCAACAACAACCACAGCTGCCCCAACCACAACCACAGCTGCCCCAACAACAACAGCCACAGCTGCTCCAACTACGACAGCCACAGCTGCCCCAACAACAACAACCACAGCTGCTCCAACTACAACAAACACAGCTGCCCCGACAACAACAACCACAGTTGCCCCAAGAACAACAACCAGAACGGCTCCAACAACAACCACAGCTGCTCCAACAACAACCACAGCTGCTCGAACTACAACATCCACAGCGGCTCCAACAACAACAACCACAGCTGCCCCAATAACAACAACCACAGCGGCTCCAACAACAACCACAGCTGCTCCAACAACAACAACTACTGCTGCTCCGACTACAACAACTACAGATGTCCCAACAACAACAACCACAGCTTCTCCAACAACCACAGCTGCTCCAACAACAACAACCACAGCTGCTCCAACAACAACAACCACAGCTGCCCCAACAACAACAACCACAGCTGCTCCAACAACAACCACAGTTGCTCCTACTACAACAACCACAGCTGCCCCGACAACAACAACCACAGTTGCCCCAACAACAACAACCACAGCGGCTCCAACAACAACCACAGTTGCTCCAACTACAACAACTACAGCTGCACCAACAACAACCACAGCTGCCCCAACCACAACCACAGCTGCCCCAACAACAACAGCCACAGCTGCTCCAACTACGACAGCCACAGCTGCCCCAACAACAACAACCACAGCTGCTCCAACTACAACAAACACAGCTGCCCCGACAACAACAACCACAGTTGCCCCAAGAACAACAACCAGAACGGCTCCAACAACAACCACAGCTGCTCCAACAACAACCACAGCTGCTCGAACTACAACATCCACAGCGGCTCCAACAACAACAACCACAGCTGCCCCAATAACAACAACCACAGCGGCTCCAACAACAACCACAGCTGCTCCAACAACAACAACTACTGCTGCTCCGACTACAACAACTACAGCTGTCCCAACAACAACAACCACAGCTGCTCCAACAACAACAACCACAGCTGCACCAACAACAACAACCACAGCTGCCCCAACAACAACAACCACAGCTGCTCCAACAACAACAACCACAGCTGCCCCAACAACAACAACCACAGCGGCTCCAACAACAACCACCGCTGCTCCAACTACAACAACCACAGCTGTCCCGACAACAACAACCACAGTTGCCCCAACAACAACAACCACAGCGGCTCCAACAACAACCACAGTTGCTCCAACTACAACAACTACAGCTGCACCAACAACAACCACAGCTGCCCCAACAACAACCACAGCTGCTCCAACTACAACATCCACAGCGGCTCCAACAACAACAACCACAGCTGCCCCAACAACAACAACCACAGCGGCTCCAACAACAACCACAGCTGCTCCAACAACAACAACTACTGCTGCTCCGACTACAACAACTACAGATGTCCCGACAACAACAACCACAGCTTCTCCAACAACAACCACAGCTGCTCCAACTACAACATCCACAGCGGCTTCAACAACAACAACCACAGCTGCCCCAACAACAACAACCACAGCTGCTCCAACTACAACAACCACAGCTGCCCCGACAACAACAACAACCACAGCTGCCCCAACAACAACAACCACAGCTGCTCCAACTACAACAACCACAGCGGCTCCAACAACAACCACAGCTGCTCCAACAACAACAACTACTGCTGCTCCGACTCCAACTACAGATGTCCCAACAACAACAACCACAGCTTCTCCAACAACAACCACAGCTGCTCCAACTACAACATCCTCAGCGGCTTCAACAACAACAACCACAGCTGCCCCAACAACAACAACCACAGCTGCTCCAACTACAACAACCACAGCTGTCCCGACAACAACAACCACAGTTGCCCCAACAACAAGAACCACAGCGGCTCCAACAACAACCACAGTTGCTCCAACTACAACAACTACAGCTGCACCAACAACAACCACAGCTGCCCCCACAACAACCACAGCTGCTCCAACTACAACATCCACAGCGGCTCCAACAACAACAACCACAGCGGCCCCAACAACAACAACCACAGCTGCCCCGACAACAACAACCACAGTTGCCCCAACAACAACAACCACAGAGGCTCCAACAACAACCACAGCTGCTCCAACAACAACAACTACTGCTGCTCCGACTACAACAACTACAGATGTCCCAACAACAACAACCACAGCTGCTCCAACTACAACATCCACAGCGGCTTCAACAACAACAACCACAGCTGCCCCAACAACAACAACCACAGCTGCTCCAACAACAACAACTACTGCTGCTCCGACTACAACTACAGATGTCCCAACAACAACAACCACAGCTTCTCCAACAACAACCACAGCTGCTCCAACTACAACATCCTCAGCGGCTTCAACAACAACAACCACAGCTGCCCCAACAACAACAACCACAGCTGCTCCAACTACAACAACCACAGCTGTCCCGACAACAACAACCACAGTTGCCCCAACAACAACAACCACAGCGGCTCCAACAACAACCACAGTTGCTCCAACTACAACAACTACAGCTGCACCAACAACAACCACAGCTGCCCCAACAACAACCACAGCTGCTCCAACTACAACATCCACAGCGGCTCCAACAACAACAACCACAGCTGCCCCAACAACAACAACCACAGCGGCTCCAACAACAACCACAGCTGCTCCAACAACAACAACTACTGCTGCTCCGACTACAACAACTACAGATGTCCCAACAACAACAACCACAGCTGCTCCAACTACAACAACCACAGCGGCTCCAACAACAACCACAGCTGCTCCAACAACAACAACTACTGCTGCTCCGACTACAACAACTACAGCTGTCCCAACAACAACAACCACAGCTGCTCCAACAACAACAACCACAGCTGCACCAACAACAACAACCACAGCTGCCCCAACAACAACAACCACAGCTGCTCCAACAACAACAACCACAGCTGCCCCAACAACAACAACCACAGCGGCTCCAACAACAACCACAGCTGCTCCAACTACAACAACCACAGCTGTCCCGACAACAACAACCACAGTTGCCCCAACAACAACAACCACAGCGGCTCCAACAACAACCACAGTTGCTCCAACTACAACAACTACAGCTGCACCAACAACAACCACAGCTGCCCCAACAACAACCACAGCTGCTCCAACTACAACATCCACAGCGGCTCCAACAACAACAACCACAGCTGCCCCAACAACAACAACCACAGCGGCTCCAACAACAACCACAGCTGCTCCAACAACAACAACTACTGCTGCTCCGACTACAACAACTACAGATGTCCCGACAACAACAACCACAGCTTCTCCAACAACAACCACAGCTGCTCCAACTACAACATCCACAGCGGCTTCAACAACAACAACCACAGCTGCCCCAACAACAACAACCACAGCTGCTCCAACTACAACAACCACAGCTGCCCCGACAACAACAACAACCACAGTTGCCCCAACAACAACAACCACAGCGGCTCCAACAACAGCCACAGCTGCTCCAACAACAACAACTACTGCTGCTCCGACTACAACAACTACAGATGTCCTAACAACAACAACCACAACTGCTCCAACTACAACAACCACAGCGGCTCCAACAACAACCACAGCTGCTCCAACAACAACAACTACTGCTGCTCCGACTACAACAACTACAGCTGTCCCAACAACAACAACCACAGCTTCTCCAACAACAACAACCACAGCTGCACCAACAACAACAACCACAGCTGCCCCAACAACAACAACCACAGCTGCTCCAACAACAACAACCACAGCTGCCCCAACAACAACAACCACAGCGGCTCCAACAACAACCACAGCTGCTCCAACAACAACAACTACTGCTGCTCCGACTACAACAACTACAGCTGTCCCAACTACAGCAACCACAGCTGCCCCGACAACAACAACCACAGTTGTTCCAACTACAACAACTACAGCTGCACCAACAACAACAACCACAGCGGCTCCAACAACAACCACAGCTGCTCCAACTACAACAACCACAGCTGTCCCGACAACAACAACCACAGTTGCCCCAACAACAACAACCACAGCGGCTCCAACAACAACCACAGTTGCTCCAACTACAACAACCACAGCTTCTCCAACAACAACCACAGCTGCCCCAACTACAACAACCACAGCGGCTCCAACAACAACAACCACAGCTGCCCCAACAACAACAACCACAGCTGCTCCAACTACGACAACCACAGCTGCCCCAACAACAACAACCACAGCTGCTCCAACAACAACAACTACTGCTGCTCCGACTACAACAACTACAGCTGTCCCAACAACAACAACCACAGCTTCTCCAACAACCACAGCTGCTCCAACAACAACAACCACAGCTGCTCCAACAACAACAACTACAGCTGCCCCAACAACAACAACCACAGCGGCTCCAACAACAACCACAGTTGCTCCTACTACAACAACCACAGCTGCCCCGACAACAACAACCACAGTTGCCCCAACAACAACAACCACAGCGGCTCCAACAACAACCACAGTTGCTCCAACTACAACAACTACAGCTGCACCAACAACAACCACAGCTGCCCCAACAACAACAACCACAGCTGCTCCAACTACGACAGCCACAGCTGCCCCAACAACAACAACCACAGCTGCTCCAACAACAACCACAGCTGCCCCAACAACAACAACCACAACGGCTCCAACAACAACCACAGCTGCTCCAACTACAACATCCACAGCGGCTTCAACAACAACAACCACAGCTGCCCCAGCAACAACAACCACAGCTGCTCCAACTACAACAACCACAGCTGTCCCGACAACAACAACCACAGTTGCCCCAACAACAACAACCACAGCTGCTCCAACAACAACCACAGTTGCTCCAACTACAACAACTACAGCTGCACCAACAACAACCACAGCTGCCCCAACAACAACCACAGCTGCTCCAACAACAACAACCACAGCTGCCCCAACAACAACAACCACAGCTGCTCCGACTACAACAACCACAGCTGCCCCAACAACAACAACCACAGCTGCTCCAACTACAACAACCACAGCTGCCCCGACAACAACAACCACAGTTGCCCCAACAACAACAACCACAACGGCTCCAACAACAACCACAGCTGCTCCAACAACAACCACAGCTGCTCGAACTACAACATCCACAGCGGCTCCAACAACAACAACCACAGCTGCCCCAATAACAACAACCACAGCGGCTCCAACAACAACCACAGCTGCTCCAACAACAACAACTACTGCTGCTCCGACTACAACAACTACAGATGTCCCAACAACAACAACCACAGCTTCTCCAACAACCACAGCTGCTCCAACAACAACAACCACAGCTGCTCCAACAACAACAACCACAGCTGCCCCAACAACAACAACCACAGCTGCTCCAACAACAACCACAGTTGCTCCTACTACAACAACCACAGCTGCCCCGACAACAACAACCACAGTTGCCCCAACAACAACAACCACAGCGGCTCCAACAACAACCACAGTTGCTCCAACTACAACAACTACAGCTGCACCAACAACAACCACAGCTGCCCCAACCACAACCACAGCTGCCCCAACAACAACAGCCACAGCTGCTCCAACTACGACAGCCACAGCTGCCCCAACAACAACAACCACAGCTGCTCCAACTACAACAAACACAGCTGCCCCGACAACAACAACCACAGTTGCCCCAAGAACAACAACCAGAACGGCTCCAACAACAACCACAGCTGCTCCAACAACAACCACAGCTGCTCGAACTACAACATCCACAGCGGCTCCAACAACAACAACCACAGCTGCCCCAATAACAACAACCACAGCGGCTCCAACAACAACCACAGCTGCTCCAACAACAACAACTACTGCTGCTCCGACTACAACAACTACAGCTGTCCCAACAACAACAACCACAGCTGCTCCAACAACAACAACCACAGCTGCACCAACAACAACAACCACAGCTGCCCCAACAACAACAACCACAGCTGCTCCAACAACAACAACCACAGCTGCCCCAACAACAACAACCACAGCGGCTCCAACAACAACCACCGCTGCTCCAACTACAACAACCACAGCTGTCCCGACAACAACAACCACAGTTGCCCCAACAACAACAACCACAGCGGCTCCAACAACAACCACAGTTGCTCCAACTACAACAACTACAGCTGCACCAACAACAACCACAGCTGCCCCAACAACAACCACAGCTGCTCCAACTACAACATCCACAGCGGCTCCAACAACAACAACCACAGCTGCCCCAACAACAACAACCACAGCGGCTCCAACAACAACCACAGCTGCTCCAACAACAACAACTACTGCTGCTCCGACTACAACAACTACAGATGTCCCGACAACAACAACCACAGCTTCTCCAACAACAACCACAGCTGCTCCAACTACAACATCCACAGCGGCTTCAACAACAACAACCACAGCTGCCCCAACAACAACAACCACAGCTGCTCCAACTACAACAACCACAGCTGCCCCGACAACAACAACAACCACAGCTGCCCCAACAACAACAACCACAGCTGCTCCAACTACAACAACCACAGCGGCTCCAACAACAACCACAGCTGCTCCAACAACAACAACTACTGCTGCTCCGACTCCAACTACAGATGTCCCAACAACAACAACCACAGCTTCTCCAACAACAACCACAGCTGCTCCAACTACAACATCCTCAGCGGCTTCAACAACAACAACCACAGCTGCCCCAACAACAACAACCACAGCTGCTCCAACTACAACAACCACAGCTGTCCCGACAACAACAACCACAGTTGCCCCAACAACAAGAACCACAGCGGCTCCAACAACAACCACAGTTGCTCCAACTACAACAACTACAGCTGCACCAACAACAACCACAGCTGCCCCCACAACAACCACAGCTGCTCCAACTACAACATCCACAGCGGCTCCAACAACAACAACCACAGCGGCCCCAACAACAACAACCACAGCTGCCCCGACAACAACAACCACAGTTGCCCCAACAACAACAACCACAGAGGCTCCAACAACAACCACAGCTGCTCCAACAACAACAACTACTGCTGCTCCGACTACAACAACTACAGATGTCCCAACAACAACAACCACAGCTGCTCCAACTACAACATCCACAGCGGCTTCAACAACAACAACCACAGCTGCCCCAACAACAACAACCACAGCTGCTCCAACAACAACAACTACTGCTGCTCCGACTACAACTACAGATGTCCCAACAACAACAACCACAGCTTCTCCAACAACAACCACAGCTGCTCCAACTACAACATCCTCAGCGGCTTCAACAACAACAACCACAGCTGCCCCAACAACAACAACCACAGCTGCTCCAACTACAACAACCACAGCTGTCCCGACAACAACAACCACAGTTGCCCCAACAACAACAACCACAGCGGCTCCAACAACAACCACAGTTGCTCCAACTACAACAACTACAGCTGCACCAACAACAACCACAGCTGCCCCAACAACAACCACAGCTGCTCCAACTACAACATCCACAGCGGCTCCAACAACAACAACCACAGCTGCCCCAACAACAACAACCACAGCGGCTCCAACAACAACCACAGCTGCTCCAACAACAACAACTACTGCTGCTCCGACTACAACAACTACAGATGTCCCAACAACAACAACCACAGCTGCTCCAACTACAACAACCACAGCGGCTCCAACAACAACCACAGCTGCTCCAACAACAACAACTACTGCTGCTCCGACTACAACAACTACAGCTGTCCCAACAACAACAACCACAGCTGCTCCAACAACAACAACCACAGCTGCACCAACAACAACAACCACAGCTGCCCCAACAACAACAACCACAGCTGCTCCAACAACAACAACCACAGCTGCCCCAACAACAACAACCACAGCGGCTCCAACAACAACCACAGCTGCTCCAACTACAACAACCACAGCTGTCCCGACAACAACAACCACAGTTGCCCCAACAACAACAACCACAGCGGCTCCAACAACAACCACAGTTGCTCCAACTACAACAACTACAGCTGCACCAACAACAACCACAGCTGCCCCAACAACAACCACAGCTGCTCCAACTACAACATCCACAGCGGCTCCAACAACAACAACCACAGCTGCCCCAACAACAACAACCACAGCGGCTCCAACAACAACCACAGCTGCTCCAACAACAACAACTACTGCTGCTCCGACTACAACAACTACAGATGTCCCGACAACAACAACCACAGCTTCTCCAACAACAACCACAGCTGCTCCAACTACAACATCCACAGCGGCTTCAACAACAACAACCACAGCTGCCCCAACAACAACAACCACAGCTGCTCCAACTACAACAACCACAGCTGCCCCGACAACAACAACAACCACAGTTGCCCCAACAACAACAACCACAGCGGCTCCAACAACAGCCACAGCTGCTCCAACAACAACAACTACTGCTGCTCCGACTACAACAACTACAGATGTCCTAACAACAACAACCACAACTGCTCCAACTACAACAACCACAGCGGCTCCAACAACAACCACAGCTGCTCCAACAACAACAACTACTGCTGCTCCGACTACAACAACTACAGCTGTCCCAACAACAACAACCACAGCTTCTCCAACAACAACAACCACAGCTGCACCAACAACAACAACCACAGCTGCCCCAACAACAACAACCACAGCTGCTCCAACAACAACAACCACAGCTGCCCCAACAACAACAACCACAGCGGCTCCAACAACAACCACAGCTGCTCCAACAACAACAACTACTGCTGCTCCGACTACAACAACTACAGCTGTCCCAACTACAGCAACCACAGCTGCCCCGACAACAACAACCACAGTTGTTCCAACTACAACAACTACAGCTGCACCAACAACAACAACCACAGCGGCTCCAACAACAACCACAGCTGCTCCAACTACAACAACCACAGCTGTCCCGACAACAACAACCACAGTTGCCCCAACAACAACAACCACAGCGGCTCCAACAACAACCACAGTTGCTCCAACTACAACAACCACAGCTTCTCCAACAACAACCACAGCTGCCCCAACTACAACAACCACAGCGGCTCCAACAACAACAACCACAGCTGCCCCAACAACAACAACCACAGCTGCTCCAACTACGACAACCACAGCTGCCCCAACAACAACAACCACAGCTGCTCCAACAACAACAACTACTGCTGCTCCGACTACAACAACTACAGCTGTCCCAACAACAACAACCACAGCTTCTCCAACAACCACAGCTGCTCCAACAACAACAACCACAGCTGCTCCAACAACAACAACTACAGCTGCCCCAACAACAACAACCACAGCGGCTCCAACAACAACCACAGTTGCTCCTACTACAACAACCACAGCTGCCCCGACAACAACAACCACAGTTGCCCCAACAACAACAACCACAGCGGCTCCAACAACAACCACAGTTGCTCCAACTACAACAACTACAGCTGCACCAACAACAACCACAGCTGCCCCAACAACAACAACCACAGCTGCTCCAACTACGACAGCCACAGCTGCCCCAACAACAACAACCACAGCTGCTCCAACAACAACCACAGCTGCCCCAACAACAACAACCACAACGGCTCCAACAACAACCACAGCTGCTCCAACTACAACATCCACAGCGGCTTCAACAACAACAACCACAGCTGCCCCAGCAACAACAACCACAGCTGCTCCAACTACAACAACCACAGCTGTCCCGACAACAACAACCACAGTTGCCCCAACAACAACAACCACAGCTGCTCCAACAACAACCACAGTTGCTCCAACTACAACAACTACAGCTGCACCAACAACAACCACAGCTGCCCCAACAACAACCACAGCTGCTCCAACAACAACAACCACAGCTGCCCCAACAACAACAACCACAGCTGCTCCGACTACAACAACCACAGCTGCCCCAACAACAACAACCACAGCTGCTCCAACTACAACAACCACAGCTGCCCCGACAACAACAACCACAGTTGCCCCAACAACAACAACCACAACGGCTCCAACAACAACCACAGCTGCTCCAACAACAACAACCACAGCTGCTCCAACAACAACAACTACTGCTGCTCCGACTACAACAACTACAGCTGTCCCAACAACAACAACCACAGCTTCTCCAACAACCACAGCTGCTCCAACAACAACAACCACAGCTGCTCCAACAACAACAACCACAGCTGCCCCAACAACAACAACCACAGCTGCTCCAACAACAACCACAGTTGCTCCTACTACAACAACCACAGCTGCCCCGACAACAACAACCACAGTTGCCCCAACAACAACAACCACAGCGGCTCCAACAACAACCACAGTTGCTCCAACTACAACAACTACAGCTGCACCAACAACAACCACAGCTGCCCCAACCACAACCACAGCTGCCCCAACAACAACAGCCACAGCTGCTCCAACTACGACAGCCACAGCTGCCCCAACAACAACAACCACAGCTGCTCCAACTACAACAAACACAGCTGCCCCGACAACAACAACCACAGTTGCCCCAAGAACAACAACCAGAACGGCTCCAACAACAACCACAGCTGCTCCAACAACAACCACAGCTGCTCGAACTACAACATCCACAGCGGCTCCAACAACAACAACCACAGCTGCCCCAATAACAACAACCACAGCGGCTCCAACAACAACCACAGCTGCTCCAACAACAACAACTACTGCTGCTCCGACTACAACAACTACAGATGTCCCAACAACAACAACCACAGCTTCTCCAACAACAACCACAGCTGCTAAAACTACAACATCCACAGCGGCTTCAACAACAACAACCACAGCTGACCCGACAACAACAACCACAGCTGCTCCAACTACAACAACCACAGCTGCCCCGACAACAACAACCACAGTTGCCCCAACAACAACAACCACAGCTGCTCCAACTACAACAACCACAGCTGCCCCAACAACAGCAACCACAGCAGCTCCAACTACAACAACCACAGCGGCCCCGACAACAACAACCACAGCTGCCCCAACAACAACAACCACAGCGGCTCCAACAACAACCACAGCTGCTCCAACAACAACAACTACTGCTGCTCCGACTACAACAACTACAGATGTCCCAACAACAACAACCACAGCTGCACCAACTACAACCACAGCTGCTCCAACTACAACATCCACAGCGGCTTCAACAACAACAACCACAGCTGCTCCAACAACAACCACAGCTGCCCCAACAACAACAACCACAACGGCTCCAACAACAACCACAGCTGCTCCAACAACAGCCACAGCTGCTCCAACTACAACAACCACAGCTGCCCCGACAACAACAACCACAGTTGCCCCAACAACAACAACCACAGTGGCTCCAACAACAACCACAGCTGCTCCAACAACAACAACTACTTCTGCTCCGACTACAACAACTACAGATGTCCCAACAACAACAACCACAGCTTCTCCAACAACAACCACAGCTGCTCCAACTACAACATCCACAGCGGCTTCAACAACAACAACCACAGCTGCCCCAACAACAACAACTACAGCTGCACCAACAACAACCACAGCTGCCCCAACCACAACCACAGCTGCCCCAACAACAACAACCACAGCTGCTCCAACTACGACAGCCACAGCTGCCCCAACAACAACAACCACAGCTGCTCCAACTACAACAAACACAGCTGCCCCGACAACAACAACCACAGTTGCCCCAAGAACAACAACCAGAACGGCTCCAACAACAACCACAGCTGCTCCAACAACAACCACAGCTGCTCGAACTACAACATCCACAGCGGCTCCAACAACAACAACCACAGCTGCCCCAATAACAACAACCACAGCGGCTCCAACAACAACCACAGCTGCTCCAACAACAACAACTACTGCTGCTCCGACTACAACAACTACAGATGTCCCAACAACAACAACCACAGCTTCTCCAACAACAACCACAGCTGCTCCAACTACAACATCCACAGCGGCTTCAACAACAACAACCACAGCTGACCCGACAACAACAACCACAGCTGCTCCAACTACAACAACCACAGCTGCCCCGACAACAACAACCACAGTTGCCCCAACAACAACAACCACAGCTGCTCCAACTACAACAACCACAGCTGCCCCAACAACAGCAACCACAGCAGCTCCAACTACAACAACCACAGCGGCCCCGACAACAACAACCACAGCTGCCCCAACAACAACAACCACAGCGGCTCCAACAACAACCACAGCTGCTCCAACAACAACAACTACTGCTGCTCCGACTACAACAACTACAGATGTCCCAACAACAACAACCACAGCTGCACCAACTACAACCACAGCTGCTCCAACTACAACATCCACAGCGGCTTCAACAACAACAACCACAGCTGCTCCAACAACAACCACAGCTGCCCCAACAACAACAACCACAACGGCTCCAACAACAACCACAGCTGCTCCAACAACAGCCACAGCTGCTCCAACTACAACAACCACAGCTGCCCCGACAACAACAACCACAGTTGCCCCTACAACAACAACCACAGTGGCTCCAACAACAACCACAGCTGCTCCAACAACAACAACTACTTCTGCTCCGACTACAACAACTACAGATGTCCCAACAACAACAACCACAGCTTCTCCAACAACAACCACAGCTGCTCCAACTACAACATCCACAGCGGCTTCAACAACAACAACCACAGCTGCCCCAACAACAACAACCACAGCTGCTCCAACTACAACAACCACAGCTGTCCCGACAACAACAACCACAGTTGCCCCAACAACAAGAACCACAGCGGCTCCAACAACAACCACAGTTGCTCCAACTACAACAACTACAACTGCACCAACAACAACCACAGCTGCCCCCACAACAACCACAGTTGCTCCTACTACAACAACCACAGCTGCCCCGACAACAACAACCACAGTTGCCCCAACAACAACAACCACAGCGGCTCCAACAACAACCACAGTTGCTCCAACTACAACAACTACAGCTGCACCAACAACAACCACAGCTGCCCCAACCACAACCACAGCTGCCCCAACAACAACAGCCACAGCTGCTCCAACTACGACAGCCACAGCTGCCCCAACAACAACAACCACAGCTGCTCCAACTACAACAAACACAGCTGCCCCGACAACAACAACCACAGTTGCCCCAAGAACAACAACCAGAACGGCTCCAACAACAACCACAGCTGCTCCAACAACAACCACAGCTGCTCGAACTACAACATCCACAGCGGCTCCAACAACAACAACCACAGCTGCCCCAATAACAACAACCACAGCGGCTCCAACAACAACCACAGCTGCTCCAACAACAACAACTACTGCTGCTCCGACTACAACAACTACAGATGTCCCAACAACAACAACCACAGCTTCTCCAACAACAACCACAGCTGCTCCAACTACAACATCCACAGCGGCTTCAACAACAACAACCACAGCTGACCCGACAACAACAACCACAGCTGCTCCAACTACAACAACCACAGCTGCCCCGACAACAACAACCACAGTTGCCCCAACAACAACAACCACAGCTGCTCCAACTACAACAACCACAGCTGCCCCAACAACAGCAACCACAGCAGCTCCAACTACAACAACCACAGCGGCCCCGACAACAACAACCACAGCTGCCCCAACAACAACAACCACAGCGGCTCCAACAACAACCACAGCTGCTCCAACAACAACAACTACTGCTGCTCCGACTACAACAACTACAGATGTCCCAACAACAACAACCACAGCTGCACCAACTACAACCACAGCTGCTCCAACTACAACATCCACAGCGGCTTCAACAACAACAACCACAGCTGCTCCAACAACAACCACAGCTGCCCCAACAACAACAACCACAACGGCTCCAACAACAACCACAGCTGCTCCAACAACAGCCACAGCTGCTCCAACTACAACAACCACAGCTGCCCCGACAACAACAACCACAGTTGCCCCAACAACAACAACCACAGTGGCTCCAACAACAACCACAGCTACTCCAACAACAACAACTACTTCTGCTCCGACTACAACAACTACAGATGTCCCAACAACAACAACCACAGCTTCTCCAACAACAACCACAGCTGCTCCAACTACAACATCCACAGCGGCTTCAACAACAACAACCACAGCTGCCCCAACAACAACAACTACAGCTGCACCAACAACAACCACAGCTGCCCCAACCACAACCACAGCTGCCCCAACAACAACAACCACAGCTGCTCCAACTACGACAGCCACAGCTGCCCCAACAACAACAACCACAGCTGCTCCAACTACAACAAACACAGCTGCCCCGACAACAACAACCACAGTTGCCCCAAGAACAACAACCAGAACGGCTCCAACAACAACCACAGCTGCTCCAACAACAACCACAGCTGCTCGAACTACAACATCCACAGCGGCTCCAACAACAACAACCACAGCTGCCCCAATAACAACAACCACAGCGGCTCCAACAACAACCACAGCTGCTCCAACAACAACAACTACTGCTGCTCCGACTACAACAACTACAGATGTCCCAACAACAACAACCACAGCTTCTCCAACAACAACCACAGCTGCTCCAACTACAACATCCACAGCGGCTTCAACAACAACAACCACAGCTGACCCGACAACAACAACCACAGCTGCTCCAACTACAACAACCACAGCTGCCCCGACAACAACAACCACAGTTGCCCCAACAACAACAACCACAGCTGCTCCAACTACAACAACCACAGCTGCCCCAACAACAGCAACCACAGCAGCTCCAACTACAACAACCACAGCGGCCCCGACAACAACAACCACAGCTGCCCCAACAGCAACAACCACAGCGGCTCCAACAACAACAACCACAGCTGCTCCAACAACAACAACTACTGCTGCTCCGACTACAACAACTACAGATGTCCCAACAACAACAACCACAGCTGCACCAACTACAACCACAGCTGCTCCAACTACAACATCCACAGCGGCTTCAACAACAACAACCACAGCTGCTCCAACAACAACCACAGCTGCCCCAACAACAACAACCACAACGGCTCCAACAACAACCACAGCTGCTCCAACAACAGCCACAGCTGCTCCAACTACAACAACCACAGCTGCCCCGACAACAACAACCACAGTTGCCCCTACAACAACAACCACAGTGGCTCCAACAACAACCACAGCTGCTCCAACAACAACAACTACTTCTGCTCCGACTACAACAACTACAGATGTCCCAACAACAACAACCACAGCTTCTCCAACAACAACCACAGCTGCTCCAACTACAACATCCACAGCGGCTTCAACAACAACAACCACAGCTGCCCCAACAACAACAACCACAGCTGCTCCAACTACAACAACCACAGCTGTCCCGACAACAACAACCACAGTTGCCCCAACAACAAGAACCACAGCGGCTCCAACAACAACCACAGTTGCTCCAACTACAACAACTACAGCTGCACCAACAACAACCACAGCTGCCCCCACAACAACCACAGCTGCTCCAACTACAACATCCACAGCTGCCCCGACAACAACAACCACAGTTGCCCCAACAACAACAACCACAGAGGCTCCAACAACAACCACAGCTGCTCCAACAACAACAACTACTGCTGCTCCGACTACAACAACTACAGATGTCCCAACAACAACAACCACAGCTGCTCCAACTACAACATCCACAGCGGCTTCAACAACAACAACCACAGCTGCCCCAACAACAACAACCACAGCTGCTCCAACTACAACAACCACAGCGGCTCCAACAACAACCACAGCTGCTCCAACAACAGCAACTACTGCTGCTCCGACTACAACTACAGATGTCCCAACAACAACAACCACAGCTTCTCCAACAACAACCACAGCTGCTCCAACTACAACATCCTCAGCGGCTTCAACAACAACAACCACAGCTGCCCCAACAACAACAACCACAGCTGCTCCAACTACAACAACCACAGCTGTCCCGACAACAACAACCACAGTTGCCCCAACAACAACAACCACAGCGGCTCCAACAACAACCACAGTTGCTCCAACTACAACAACTACAGCTGCACTAACAACAACCACAGCTGCCCCAACAACAACCACAGCTGCTCCAACTACAACATCCACAGCGGCTCCAACAACAACAACCACAGCTGCCCCAACAACAACAACCACAGCGGCTCCAACAACAACCACAGCTGCTCCAACAACAACCACAGCTGCTCCAACAACAACAACTACTGCTGCTCCGACTACAACAACTACAGATGTCCCAACAACAACAACCACAGCTTCTCCAACAACAACCACAGCTGCTCCAACTACAACATCCACAGCGGCTTCAACAACAACAACCACAGCTGCCCCAACAACAACAACCACAGCTGCTCCAACTACAACAACCACAGCTGCCCCGACAACAACAACCACAGTTGCCCCAACAACAACAACCACAGCGGCTCCAACAACAACCACAGCTGCTCCAACAACAACAACTACTGCTGCTCCGACTACAACAACTACAGATGTCCTAACAACAACAACCACAGCTGCTCCAACTACAACAACCACAGCGGCTCCAACAACAACCACAGCTGCTCCAACAACAACAACTACTGCTGCTCCGACTACAACAACTACAGCTGTCCCAACAACAACAACCACAGCTGCTCCAACAACAACAACCACAGCTGCACCAACAACAACAACCACAGTTGCCCCAACAACAACAACCACAGCTGCTCCAACAACAACAACCACAGCTGCCCCAACAACAACAACCACAGCGGCTCCAACAACAACCACAGCTGCTCCAACTTCAACAACCACAGCTGTCCCGACAACAACAACCACAGTTGCCCTAACAACAACAACCACAGCGGCTCCAACAACAACCACAGTTGCTCCAACTACAACAACTACAGCTGCACCAACAACAACCACAGCTGCCCCAACAACAACCACAGCTGCTCCAACTACAACATCCACAGCGGCTCCAACAACGACAACCACAGCTGCCCCAACAACAACAACCACAGCGGCTCCAACAACAACCACAGCTGCTCCAACAACAACAACTACTGCTGCTCCGACTACAACAACTACAGATGTCCCGACAACAACAACCACAGCTTCTCCAACAACAACCACAGCTGCTCCAACTACAACATCCACAGCGGCTTCAACAACAACAACCACAGCTGCCCCAACAACAACAACCACAGCTGCTCCAACTACAACAACCACAGCTGCCCCGACAACAACAACCACAGTTGCCCAAACAACAACAACCACAGCGGCTCCAACAACAGCCACAGCTGCTCCAACAACAACAACTACTGCTGCTCCGACTACAACAACTACAGATGTCCCAACAACAACAACCACAGCTTCTCCAACAACAACCACAGCTGCTCCAACTACAACATCCACAGCGGCTTCAACAACAACAACCACAGCTGCCCCAACAACAACAACCACAGCTGCTCCAACTACAACAACCACAGCTGCCCCGACAACAACAACCACAGTTGCCCCAACAACAACAACCACAGAGGCTCCAACAACAACCACAGCTGCTCCAACAACAACAACTACTGCTGCTCCGACTACAACAACTACAGATGTCCCAACAACAACAACCACAGCTTCTCCAACAACAACCACAGCTGCTCCAACTCCAACATCCACAGCGGCTTCAACAACAACCACAGCTGCCCCAACAACAACAACCACAGCTGCTCCAACTACAACAACCACAGCGGCTCCAACAACAACCACAGCTGCTCCAACAACAACAACTACTGCTGCTCCGACTACAACTACAGATGTCCCAACAACAACAACCACAGCTTCTCCAACAACAACCACAGCTGCTCCAACTACAACATCCTCAGCGGCTTCAACAACAACAACCACAGCTGCCCCAACAACAACAACCACAGCTGCTCCAACTACAACAACCACAGCTGTCCCGACAACAACAACCACAGTTGCCCCAACAACAAGAACCACAGCGGCTCCAACAACAACCACAGTTGCTCCAACTACAACAACTACAGCTGCACCAACAACAACCACAGCTGCCCCCACAACAACCACAGCTGCTCCAACTACAACATCCACAGCGGCTCCAACAACAACAACCACAGCGGCCCCAACAACAACAACAACCACAACAACCACAGCTGCCCCGACAACAACAACCACAGTTGCCCCGACAACAACAACCACAGAGGCTCCAACAACAACCACAGCTGCTCCAACAACAACTACTGCTGCTCCGACTACAACAACTACAGATGTCCCAACAACAACAACCACAGCTGCTCCAACTACAACATCCACAGCGGCTTCAACAACAACAACCACAGCTGCCCCAACAACAACAACCACAGCTGCTCCAACTACAACAACCACAGCGGCTCCAACAACAACCACAGCTGCTCCAACAACAACAACTACTGCTGCTCCGACTACAACTACAGATGTCCCAACAACAACAACCACAGCTTCTCCAACAACAACCACAGCTGCTCCAACTACAACATCCTCAGCGGCTTCAACAACAAATACCACAGCTGCCCCAACAACAACAACCACAGCTGCTCCAACTACAACAACCACAGCTGTCCCGACAACAACAACCACAGTTGCCCCAACAACAACAACCACAGCGGCTCCAACAACAACCACAGTTGCTCCAACTACAACAACTACAGCTGCACCAACAACAACCACAGCTGCCCCAACAACAACCACAGCTGCTCCAACTACAACATCCACAGCGGCTCCAACAACAACAACCACAGCTGCCCCAACAACAACAACCACAGCGGCTCCAACAACAACCACAGCTGCTCCAACAACAACCACAGCTGCTCCAACAACAACAACTACTGCTGCTCCGACTACAACAACTACAGATGTCCCAACAACAACAACCACAGCTTCTCCAACAACAACCACAGCTGCTCCAACTACAACATCCACAGCGGCTTCAACAACAACAACCACAGCTGCCCCAACAACAACAACCACAGCTGCTCCAACTACAACAACCACAGCTGCCCCGACAACAACAACCACAGTTGCCCCAACAACAACAACCACAGCGGCTCCAACAACAACCACAGCTGCTCCAACAACAACAACTACTGCTGCTCCGACTACAACAACTACAGATGTCCTAACAACAACAACCACAGCTGCTCCAACTACAACAACCACAGCTGCCCCGACAACAACAACCACAGTTGCCCCAACAACAACAACCACAGAGGCTCCAACAACAACCACAGCTGCTCCAACAACAACAACTACTGCTGCTCCGACTACAACAACTACAGATGTCCCAACAACAACAACCACAGCTTCTCCAACAACAACCACAGCTGCTCCAACTCCAACATCCACAGCGGCTTCAACAACAACCACAGCTGCCCCAACAACAACAACCACAGCTGCTCCAACTACAACAACCACAGCGGCTCCAACAACAACCACAGCTGCTCCAACAACAACAACTACTGCTGCTCCGACTACAACTACAGATGTCCCAACAACAACAACCACAGCTTCTCCAACAACAACCACAGCTGCTCCAACTACAACATCCTCAGCGGCTTCAACAACAACAACCACAGCTGCCCCAACAACAACAACCACAGCTGCTCCAACTACAACAACCACAGCTGTCCCGACAACAACAACCACAGTTGCCCCAACAACAAGAACCACAGCGGCTCCAACAACAACCACAGTTGCTCCAACTACAACAACTACAGCTGCACCAACAACAACCACAGCTGCCCCCACAACAACCACAGCTGCTCCAACTACAACATCCACAGCGGCTCCAACAACAACAACCACAGCGGCCCCAACAACAACAACAACCACAACAACCACAGCTGCCCCGACAACAACAACCACAGTTGCCCCGACAACAACAACCACAGAGGCTCCAACAACAACCACAGCTGCTCCAACAACAACTACTGCTGCTCCGACTACAACAACTACAGATGTCCCAACAACAACAACCACAGCTGCTCCAACTACAACATCCACAGCGGCTTCAACAACAACAACCACAGCTGCCCCAACAACAACAACCACAGCTGCTCCAACTACAACAACCACAGCGGCTCCAACAACAACCACAGCTGCTCCAACAACAACAACTACTGCTGCTCCGACTACAACTACAGATGTCCCAACAACAACAACCACAGCTTCTCCAACAACAACCACAGCTGCTCCAACTACAACATCCTCAGCGGCTTCAACAACAAATACCACAGCTGCCCCAACAACAACAACCACAGCTGCTCCAACTACAACAACCACAGCTGTCCCGACAACAACAACCACAGTTGCCCCAACAACAACAACCACAGCGGCTCCAACAACAACCACAGTTGCTCCAACTACAACAACTACAGCTGCACCAACAACAACCACAGCTGCCCCAACAACAACCACAGCTGCTCCAACTACAACATCCACAGCGGCTCCAACAACAACAACCACAGCTGCCCCAACAACAACAACCACAGCGGCTCCAACAACAACCACAGCTGCTCCAACAACAACCACAGCTGCTCCAACAACAACAACTACTGCTGCTCCGACTACAACAACTACAGATGTCCCAACAACAACAACCACAGCTTCTCCAACAACAACCACAGCTGCTCCAACTACAACATCCACAGCGGCTTCAACAACAACAACCACAGCTGCCCCAACAACAACAACCACAGCTGCTCCAACTACAACAACCACAGCTGCCCCGACAACAACAACCACAGTTGCCCCAACAACAACAACCACAGCGGCTCCAACAACAACCACAGCTGCTCCAACAACAACAACTACTGCTGCTCCGACTACAACAACTACAGATGTCCTAACAACAACAACCACAGCTGCTCCAACTACAACAACCACAGCGGCTCCAACAACAACCACAGCTGCTCCAACAACAACAACTACTGCTGCTCCGACTACAACAACTACAGCTGTCCCAACAACAACAACCACAGCTGCTCCAACAACAACCACAGCTGCCCCAACAACAACCACAGCTGCTCCAACAACTACAACCACAGCTGCCCAAACAACAACAACCACAGCGGCTCCAACAACAACAACTGCTGCTGCTCTGACTACAACGACTACTGCTGCTCCAACAACAACAACCCCAGCTGCTCGAACTACAACATCCACAGCGGCTCCAACAACAACCACAGCTGCTCCAACAACAACAACTACTGCTGCTCCGACTACAACAATTACAGCTGTCCCAACAACAACAACCACATCTTCTCCAACAACAACCACAGCTGCTCCAACTACAACATCCACAGCGGCTTCAACAACAACAACCACAGCTGCTCCAACAACAACAACCACAGCTGCCCCGACAACAACAACCACAGCTGCTCCAACTACAACAACCACAGCTGCCCCAACAACAACAACCACAGCTGCTCCAACTACAACGACCACAGCTGCCCTGACAACAACAACCACAGTTGCCCCAACGACAACAACCACTGCGGCTCCAACAACAACCACAGTTGCTCCAACAACAACAACAACAACTACAGCTGCACCAACAACAACCACAGCTGCCCCAACAACAACCACAGCTGCTCCAATAACAACAACCACAGCTGCTCCAACAATGACAACCACCGCTGCCCCAACAACAACAACCACAGCTGCTCCAACTACAACAACCACAGCTGCCCCGACAACAACAACCACAGTTGCCCCAACAACAACAACCACAACGGCTCCAAGAACAACCACAGCTGCTCCAACAACAACCACAGCTGCCCCAACAACAACAACCACAGCTGCTCCAACTACAACAACCACAGCTGTCCCGACAACAACAACCACAGTTGCCCCAACAACAACAACCACAGCGGCTCCAACAACAACCACAGTTGCTCCAACTACAACAACTACAGCTGCACCAACAACAACCACAGCTGCCCCAACAACAACAACCACAGCGGCTCCAACAACAACCACAGCTGCTCCAACAACAACAACTACTGCTGCTCCGACTACAACAACTACAGATGTCCCAACAACAACAACCACAGCTTCTCCAACAACAACCACAGCTGCTCCAACTACAACATCCACAGCGGCTTCAACAACAACAACCACAGCTGCCCCAACAACAACAACCACAGCTGCTCCAACTACAGCAACCACAGCTGCCCCGACAACAACCACAGCTGCTCCAACTACAACAACCACAGCTGCCCCGACAACAACAACCACAGTTGCCCCAACAACAACAACCACAGCGGCTCCAACAACAACCACAGTTGCTCCAACTACAACAACTACAGCTGCACCAACAACAACCACAGCTGCCCCAACAACAACAACCACAGCTGCTCCAACTACAACAACCACAGCTGCCACGACAACAACAACCACAGTTGCCCAAACAACAACAACCACAGCGGCTCCAACAACAACCACAGCTGCTCCAACAACAACAACTACTGCTTCTCCGACTACAACAACTACAGCTGTCCCAACTACAGCAACCACAGCTGCCCCGACAACAACAACCACAGTTGCTCCAACTACAACAACTACAGCTGCACCAACAACAACCACAGTTGCCCCAACAACAACCACAGCTGCTCCAACTACAACAACCACAGCTGCCCCGACAACAACAACCACAGTTGCCCCAACAACAACAACCACAGCGGCTCCAACAACAACCACAGTTGCTCCAACTACAACAACTACAGCTGCACCAACAACAACCACAGCTGCCCCAACAACAACCACAGCTGCTCCAACTACAACAACCACAGCTGCCACGACAACAGCAACCACAGTTGCCCCAACAACAACAACCACAGCGGCTCCAACAACAACCACAGCTGCTCGAACAACAACAACTACTGCTGCTCCGACTACAACAACTACAGATGTCCCAACAACAACAACCACAGCTTCTCCAACAACAACCACAGTTGCTCCAACTACAACAACTACAGCTGCACCAACAACAACCACAGCTGCCCCAACAACAACAACCACAGCTGCTCCAACAACAACAACTACTGCTGCTCCGACTACAACAACTACAGATGTCCCAACAACAACAACCACAGCTTCTCCAACAACAACCACAGCTGCTCCAACTACAACATCCACAGCGGCTTCAACAACAACAACCACAGCTGCTCCAACTACAACAACCACAGCTGCCCCGACAACAACAACCACAGTTGCCCCAACAACAACAACCACAGCGGCTCCAACAACAACCACAGCTGCTCCAACAACAACAACTACTGCTGCTCCGACTACAACAACTACAGATGTCCCAACAACAACAACCACAGCTGCTCCAACTACTACAACCACAGCGGCTCCAACAACAACCACAGCTGCTCCAACAACAACAACTACTGCTGCTCCGACTACAACAACTACAGCTGTCCCAACAACAACAACCACAGCTGCTCCAACAACAACAACCACAGCTGCACCAACAACGACAACCACAGTTGCTCCAACTACAACAACTACAGCTGCACCAACAACAACCACAGTTGCCCCAACAACAACCACAGCTGCTCCAACTACAACAACCACAGCTGCCCCGACAACAACAACCACAGTTGCCCCAACAACAACAACCACAGCGGCTCCAACAACAACCACAGTTGCTCCAACTACAACAACTACAGCTGCACCAACAACAACCACAGCTGCCCCAACAACAACAACCACAGCTGCTCCAACTACAACAACCACAGCTGCCACGACAACAACAACCACAGTTGCCCCAACAACAACAACCACAGCGGCTCCAACAACAACCACAGCTGCTCCAACAACAACAACTACTGCTTCTCCGACTACAACAACTACAGCTGTCCCAACTACAGCAACCACAGCTGCCCCGACAACAACAACCACAGTTGCTCCAACTACAACAACTACAGCTGCACCAACAACAACCACAGTTGCCCCAACAACAACCACAGCTGCTCCAACTACAACAACCACAGCTGCCCCGACAACAACAACCACAGTTGCCCCAACAACAACAACCACAGCGGCTCCAACAACAACCACAGTTGCTCCAACTACAACAACTACAGCTGCACCAACAACAACCACAGCTGCCCCAACAACAACAACCACAGCTGCTCCAACTACAACAACCACAGCTGCCACGACAACAACAACCACAGTTGCCCCAACAACAACAACCACAGCGGCTCCAACAACAACCACAGCTGCTCGAACAACAACAACTACTGCTGCTCCGACTACAACAACTACAGATGTCCCAACAACAACAACCACAGCTTCTCCAACAACAACCACAGTTGCTCCAACTACAACAACTACAGCTGCACCAACAACAACCACAGCTGCCCCAACAACAACAACCACAGCTGCTCCAACTACAACAACCACAGCTGCCCCGACAACAACAACCACAGTTGCTCCAACTACAACAACTACAGCTGCACCAACAACAACCACAGTTGCCCCAACAACAACCACAGCTGCTCCAACTACAACAACCACAGCTGCCCCGACAACAACAACCACAGTTGCCCCAACAACAACAGCCACAGCGGCTCCAACAACAACCACAGTTGCTCCAACTACAACAACTACAGCTGCACCAACAACAACCACAGCTGCCCCAACAACAACAACCACAGCTGCTCCAACTACAACAACCACAGCTGCCACGACAACAACAACCACAGTTGCCCCAACAACAACAACCACAGCGGCTCCAACAACAACCACAGCTGCTCGAACAACAACAACTGCTGCTGCTCCGACTACAACAACTACAGATGTCCCAACAACAACAACAACCACAGCTTCTCCAACAACAACCACAGCTGCTCCAACTACAACATCCACAGCGGCTTCAACAACAACAACCACAGCTGCCCCAACAACAACAACCACAGCTGCTCCAACTACAACAACCACAGCGGCTCCAACAACAACCACAGCTGCTCCAACAACAACAACTACTGCTGCTCCGACTAAAACAACTACAGCTGTCCCAACAACAACAACTACAGCTGCCTCAACAACAACAACCACAGCTGCTCCAACAACAACAACCACAGCTGCCCCAACAACAACAACCACAGCGGCTCCAACAACAACAACTACTGCTGCTCCGACTACAACAACTACTGCTGCTCCAACAACAACAACCACAGTGGCTCCGACAACAACCACAGCTGCTCCAACAACAACAACCACAGGTGCTCCAACTACAACAACTACAGCTGCACCAACAACAACCACAGCTGCTCCAACGACTACAACCACAGCTGCCCAAACAACAACAACCACAGCGGCTCCAACAACAACAACTGCTGCTGCTCTGACTACAACGACTACTGCTGCTCCAACAATAACAACCCCAGCTGCTCGAACTACAACATCCACAGCGGCTCCAACAACAACCTCCACAGCTGCCCCAACAACAACAACCACAGCGGCTCCAACAACAACCACAGCTGCTCCAACAACAACAACTACTGCTGCTCCGACTACAACAATTACAGCTCTCCCAACAACAACAACCACATCTTCTCCAACAACAACCACAGCTGCTCCAACTACAACATCCACAGCGGCTTCAACAACAACAACCACAGCTGCTCCAACAACAACAACCACAGCTGCCCCGACAACAACAACCACAGCTGCTCCAACTACAACAACCACAGCTGCCCCAACAACAACAACCACAGCTGCTCCAACTACAACGACCACAGCTGCTCTGACAACAACAACAACAACAACTACTGCTGCTCCGACTACAACAACTACAGATGTCCCAACAACAACAACCACAGCTTCTCCAACAACAACCACAGCTGTTCCAACTACAACATCCACAGCGGCTTCAACAACAACAACCACAGCTGCCCCAACAACAACAACCACAGCTGCTCCAACTACAACAACCACAGCTGTCCCGACAACAACAACCACAGTTGCCCCAACAACAACAACCACAGCGGCTCCAACAACAACCACAGTTGCTCCAACTACAACAACTACAGCTGCACCAACAACAACCACAGCTGCCCCAACAACAACCACAGCTGCTCCAACTACAACATCCACAGCGGCTCCAACAACAACAACCACAGCTGCCCCAACAACAACAACCACAGCGGCTCCAACAACAACCACAGCTGCTCCAACAACAACAACTACTGCTGCTCCGACTACAACAACTACAGATGTCCCAACAACAACAACCACAGCTTCTCCAACAACAACCACAGCTGCCCCAACAACAACAACCACAGCGGCTCCAACAACAACAACCACAGCTGCTCCAACAACAACAACCACAGCTGCCCCAACAACAACAACCACAGCGGCTCCAACAACAACCACAGTTGCTCCAACTACAACAACTACAGCTGCACCAACAACAACCACAGCTGCCCCAACAACAACAACCACAGCTGCTCCAACAACGACAACCACAGCTGCCCCAACAACAACAACCACAGCTGCTCCAACTACAACAACCACAGCTGCCCCGACAACAACAACCACAGTTGCCCCAACAACAACAACCACAACGGCTCCAACAACAATCACAGCTGCTCCAACAACAACCACAGCTGCCCCAACAACAACAACCACAGCTGCTCCAACTACAACAACCACAGCTGTCCCGACAACAACAACCACAGTTGCCCCAACAACAACAACCACAGCGGCTCCAACAACAACCACAGTTGCTCCAACTACAACAACTACAGCTGCACCAACAACAACCACAGCTGCCCCAACAACAACCACAGCTGCTCCAACTACAACATCCACAGCGGCTCCAACAACAACAACCACAGCTGCCCCAACAACAACAACCACAGCGGCTCGAACAACAACCACAGCTGCTCCAACAACAACAACTACTGCTGCTCCGACTACAACAACTACAGATGTCCCAACAACAACAACCACAGCTTCTCCAACAACAACCACAGCTGCTCCAACTAAAACATCCACAGCGGCTTCAACAACAACAACCACAGCTGCCCCAACAACAACAACCACAGCTGCTCCAACTACAACAACCACAGCTGCCCCGAGAACAACAACCACAGTTGCCCCAACAACAACAACCACAGCGGCTCCAACAACAACCACAGCTGCTCCAACAACAACAACTACTGCTGCTCCGACTACAACAACTACAGATGTCCCAACAACAACAACCACAGCTGCTCCAACTACAACATCCACAGCGGCTCCAACAACAACCACAGCTGCTCCAACAACAACAACTACTGCTGCTCCGACTAAAACAACTACAGCTGTCCCAACAACAACAACTACAGCTGCCTCAACAACAACAAGCACAGCTGCTCCAACAACAACAACCACAGCTGCCCCAACAACAACAACCACAGCGGCTCCAACAACAACCACAGTTCCTCCTACTACAACAACCACAGCTGCCCCGACAACAACAACCACAGTTGCCCCAACAACAACAACCACAGCGGCTCCAACAACAACCACAGTTGCTCCAACTACAACAACTACAGCTGCACCAACAACAACCACAGCTGCCCCAACAACAACCACAGCTGCTCCAACAACAACAACCACAGCTGCCCCAACAACAACAACCACAGCTGCTCCAACTACGACAACCACAGCTGCGCCAACAACAACAACCACAGCTGCTCCAACTACAACAACCACAGCTGCCCCAACAACAACAACCACAGTTGCCCCAACAACAACAACCACAACGGCTCCAACAACAACCACAGCTGCTCCAACAACAACCACAGCTGCCCCAACAACAACAACCACAACGGCTCCAACAACAACCACAGCTGCTCCAACAACAACCACAGCTGCTCCAACAACAACAACTACTGCTGCTCCGACTACAACAACTACAGATGTCCCAACAACAACAACCACAGCTTCTCCAACAACAACCACAGCTGTTCCAACTACAACATCCACAGCGGCTTCAACAACAACAACCACAGCTGCCCCAACAACAACAACCACAGCTGCTCCAACTACAACAACCACAGCTGCCCCGACAACAACAACCACAGTTGCCCCAACAACAACAACTACTGCTGCTCCGACTACAACAACTACAGATGTCCCAACAACAACAACCACAGCTTCTCCAACTACAACCACAGCTGATCCAACTACAACATCCACAGCGGCTTCAACAACAACAACAACCACAGCTGCCCCAACAACAACAACCACAGCTGCCCCAACTACAACAACCACAGCGGCTCCAACAACAACCACAGCTGCTCCAACAACAACAACTACTGCTGCTCCGACTACAACTACAGATGTCCCAACAACAACAACCACAGCTCCTCCAACAACAACCACAGTTGCCCCAACAACAACAACCACAGCGGCTCCAACAACAACCACAGTTGCTCCAACAACAACAACTGCAGCTGCACCAACAACAACCACAGCTGCCCCAACAACAACCACAGCTGCTCCAATAACAACAACCACAGCTGCTCCAACAACTACAACCACAGCTGCCCAAACAACAACAACCACAGCGGCTTCAACAACAACAACTGCTGCTGCTCTGACTACAAGGACTACTGCTGCTCCAACAACAACAACCACGGCTGCTCTGACTACAACAACTACAGCTGCCCCAACAACAACAACCACAGCTGCTCCAACTACAACATCCACAGCGGCTCCAACAACAACAACCACAGCTGCCCCAACAACAACAACCACAGCTGCTCCAACAACAACAACTACTGCTGCTCCGACTACAACAACTACAGCTGTCCCAGCAACAACAACCACAGCTTCTCCAACAACAACCACAGCTGCTCCAACTACAACATCCACAGCGGCTCCAACAACAACAACCATGGCTGCTCTGACTACAACAACTACAGCTGCCCCAATAACAACAACCACAGCTGCTCCAACTACAACAACTACAGCTGTCCCAACAACAACAACAACCACAGCTGCTCCAACAACAAAAACCACAGCTGCACCAACAACAACAACCACAGCTGCCCCAACAACAACAACCACAGCTGCCCCAACAACAACAACCACAGCGGCTCCAACAACATCCACAGCGGCTCCAACAACAACAACCACGGCTGCTCTGACTACAACAACTACAGCTGCCCCAACAACAACAACCACAGCTGCTCCAACTACAACATCCACAGCGGCTCCAACAACAACAACCACAGCTGCCCCAACAACAACAACTACAGCGGCTCCAACAACAACCACAGCTGCTCCAACAACAACAACTACTGCTGCTCCGACTACAACAACTACAGATGTCCCAACAACAACAACCACAGCTGCCCCAACAACAACAACCACAGCGGCTCCAACAACAACCACAGCTGCTCCAACAACAACAACTACTGCTGCTCCGACTACAACAACTACAGATGTCCCAACTACAACAACTACAGCTGCACCAACAACAACCACAGCTGCCCCAACAACAACCACAGCTGCTCCAACAACAACAACCACAGCTGCCCCAACAACAACAACCACAGCTGCTCCAACTACAACAACCACAGCTGCCCCAACAACAACAACCACAGCTGCCCCAACAACAACAACCACAGCTGCTCCAACTACAACAACCACAGCTGCCCCAACAACAACAACCACAGCTGCTCCAACTACAACATCCACAGCGGCTCCAACAACAACAACCATGGCTGCTCTGACTACAACAACTACAGCTGCCCCAATAACAACAACCACAGCTGCTCCAACTACAACAACCACAGCTGTCCCAACAACAACAACAACCACAGCTGCTCCAACAACAAAAACCACAGCTGCACCAACAACAACAACCACAGCTGCCCCAACAACAACAACCACAGCTGCCCCAACAACAACAACCACAGCGGCTCCAACAACATCCACAGCGGCTCCAACAACAACAACCACGGCTGCTCTGACTACAACAACTACAGCTGCCCCAACAACAACAACCACAGCTGCTTCAACTACAACATCCACAGCGGCTCCAACAACAACAACCACAGCTGCCCCAACAACAACAACTACAGCGGCTCCAACAACAACCACAGCTGCTCCAACAACAACAACTACTGCTGCTCCGACTACAACAACTACAGATGTCCCAACAACAACAACCACAGCTGCCCCAACAACAACAACCACAGCAGCTCCAACAACAACCACAGCTGCTCCAACAACAACAACTACTGCTGCTCTGACAACAACAACTACAGATGTCCCAACTACAACAACTACAGCTGCACCAACAACAACCACAGCTGCCCCAACAACAACCACAGCTGCTCCAACAACAACAACCACAGCTGCCCCAACAACAACAACCACAGTTGCTCCAACTACAACAACCACAGCTGCCCCAACAACAACAACCACAGCTGCTCCAACTACAACACCCACAGCGGCTTCAACAACAACAACCACAGCTGCCCCAACAACAACAACTACAGCTGCACCAACAACAACCACAGCTGCCCCAACAACAAGCACAGCTGCTCCAACTACAACAACTACAGATGTCCCAACAACAACAACCACAGCTTCTCCAACAACAACGACAGCTGCTCCAACTACAACATCGACAGCGGCTTCAACAACAACAACCACAGCTGCCCCGACAACAACAACCACAGCTGCTCCAACTACAACAACCACAGCTGCCCCAACAACAACCACAGCTGCTCCAACAACAACCACAGCTGCCTCAACAACAACAACCACAGCTGCTCCAACAACAACAACCACAGCTGCTCCAACTACAACATCCACAGCGGCTTCAACAACAACAACCACAGCTGCCCCAACAACAACAACCACAGCTGCTCCAACTACAACAACCACAGCGGCTCCAACAACAACCACAGCTGCTCCAACAACAACAACTACTGCTGCTCCGACTACAACAACTACAGATGTCCCAACAACAACAACCACAGCTTCTCCAACAACAACCACAGCTGCCCCAACAACAACAACTACAGCTGCACCAACAACAACCACAGCTGCCCCAACAACAAGCACAGCTGCTCCAACTACAACAACTACAGATGTCCCAACAACAACAACCACAGCTTCTCCAACAACAACGACAGCTGCTCCAACTACAACATCGACAGCGGCTTCAACAACAACAACCACAGCTGCCCCGACAACAACAACCACAGCTGCCCCAACAACAACCACAGCTGCTCCAACAACAACCACAGCTGCCTCAACAACAACAACCACAGCTGCTCCAACAACAACAACCACAGCTGCTCCAACTACAACATCCACAGCGGCTTCAACAACAACAACCACAGCTGCCCCAACAACAACAACCACAGCTGCTCCAACTACAACAACCACAGCGGCTCCAACAACAACCACAGCTGCTCCAACAACAACAACTACTGCTGCTCCGACTACAACAACTACAGATGTCCCAACAACAACAACCACAGCTTCTCCAACTACAACCACAGCTGCTGCAACTACAACAACCACAGCTGCCCCAACAACCACAGCTGCTCCAACTACAACAACCACAACGGCTCCAACAACAACCACAGCTGCTCCAACAACAACAACCACAGCTGCCCCAACAACAACAACCACAGCGGCTCCAACAACAACCACAGCGGCTCCAACAACAACCACAGCTGCTGCTCCGACTACAACAACTACAGATGTCCCAACAACAAGAACCACAGCTTCTCCAACAACAACGACAGCTGCTCCAACTACAATATCGACAGCGGCTTCAACAACAACAACCACAGCTGCTCCAACTACAACAACCACAGCTGCCTCAACAACAACAACCACAGCTGCTCCAACTACAACAACCACAGCTGCCCCAACAACAACAACCACAGCTGCTCCAACTACAACAACCACAGCTGCCCCGACAACAACAACCACAGTTGCCCCAACAACAACAACCACAGCGGCTCCAACAACAACCACAGCTGCTCCAACAACAACAACTACTGCTGCTCCGACTACAACAACTACAGATGTCCCAACAACAACAACCACAGCTTCTCCAACTACAACCACAGCTGATCCAACTACAACATCCACAGCGGCTTCAACAACAACAACCACAGCTGCCCCAACAACAACAACCACAGCTGCTCCAACTACAACAACCACAGCGGCTCCAACAACAACCACAGCTGCTCCAACAACAACAACTACTGCTGCTCCGACTACAACTACAGATGTCCCAACAACAACAACCAGAGCTTCTCCAACAACAACCACAGCTGCTCCAACGACAACATCCTCAGCGGCTTCAACAACAACAACCACAGCTGCCCCAACAGCAACAACCACAGCTGCTCCAACTACAACAACCACAGCGGCTCCAACAACAACAACCACAGCTGCTCCAACAACAACAACCACAGGTGCCCCAACAACAACAACCACAGTGGCTCCGACAACAACCACAGCTGCTCCAACAACAACAACTACTGCTGCTCCGACTACAACAATTACAGCTGTCCCAACAACAACAACAACCACATCTTCTCCAACAACAACCACAGCTGCTCCAACTACAACATCCACAGCGGCTCCAACAACAACCACAGCTGCTCCAACAACAACAACTACTGCTTCTCCGACTACAACAACTACAGCTGTCCCAACTACAGCAACCACAGCTGCCCCGACAACAACAACCACAGTTACTCCAACTACAACAACTACAGCCGCACCAACAACAACCACAGTTGCCCCAACAACAACCACAGCTGCTCCAACAACAACAACTACTGCTTCTCCGACTACAACAACTACAGCTGTCCCAACTACAGCAACCACAGCTGCCCCGACAACAACAACCACAGTTGCACCAACAACAACTACAGCTGCCCCAACAACAACCACAGCTGCTCCAATAACAACAACCACAGTTGTTCCAACAACTACAACCACAGCTGCCCAAACAACAACAACCACAGCGGCTTCAACAACAACAACTGCTGCTGCTCTGACTACAACAACTACAGCTGCCCCAACAACAACAACCACAGCTGCTCCAACTACAACATCCACAGCGGCTCCGACAACAACAACCACAGCTGCCCCAACAACAACAACCACAGCTGCTCCAACAACAACAACTACTGCTGCTCCGACTACAACAACTACAGCTGTCCCAACAACAACACCCACAGCTGCTCCAACTACAACATCCACAGCGGCTCCAACAACAACAACCATGGCTGCTCTGACTACAACAACTACAGCTGCCCCAATAACAACAACCACAGCTGCTCCAACTACAACAACTACAGCTGTCCCAACAACAACAACAACCACAGCTGCTCCAACAACAACAACCACAGCTGCACCAACAACAACAACCACAGCTGCCCCAACAACAACAACCACAGCGGCTCCAACAACATCCACAGCGGCTCCAACAACAACAACCACGGCTGCTCTGACTACAACAACTACAGCTGCCCCAACAACAACAACCACAGCGGCTCCAACTACAACATCCACAGCGGCTCCAACAACAACAACCACAGCTGCCCTGACAACAACAACCACAGCTGCTCCAACTACAACAACCACAGCTGCCCCGACAACAACAACCACAGTTGCCCCAACAACTACAACTACAGCGGCTCCAACAACAACCACAGCTGCTCCAACAACAACAACTACTGCTGCTCCGACTACAACAACTACAGATGTCCCAACAACAACAACCACAGCTGCCCCAACAACAACAACCACAGCAGCTCCAACAACAACCACAGCTGCTCCAACAACAACAACTACTGCTGCTCCGACTACAACAACTACAGATGTCCCAACTACAACAACTACAGCTGCACCAACAACAACCACAGCTGCCCCAACAACAACCACAGCTGCTCCAACAACAACAACCACAGCTGCCCCAACAACAACAACCACAGCTGCTCCAACTACAACAACCACAGCTGCCCCAACAACAACAACCACAGCTGCTCCAACTACAACATCCACAGCGGCTTCAACAACAACAACCACAGCTGCCCCAACAACAACAACTACAGCTGCACCAACAACAACCACAGCTGCCCCAACAACAAGCACAGCTGCTCCAACTACAACAACTACAGATGTCCGAACAACAACAACCACAGCTTCTCCAACAACAACCACAGCTGCTGCAACTACAACAACCACAGCTGCCCCAACAACAACAACCACAGCTGCTCCAACTACAACAACCACAGCTGCCCCGACAACAACAACCACAGTTGCCCCAACAACAACAACCACAACGGCTCCAACAACAACCACAGCTGCTCCAACTACAACATCGACAGCGGCTTCAACAACAACAACCACAGCTGCCCCGACAACAACAACCACAGCTGCTCCAACTACAACAACCACAGCTGCCCCGACATCAACAACCACAGTTGCCCCAACAACAACAACCACAGCGGCTCCAACAACAACCACAGTTGCTCCAACTACAACAACTACAGCTGCACCAACAACAACCACAGCTGCCCCAACAACAAGCACAGGTGCTCCAACAACAACAACCACAGCTGCTCCAACTACAACAACCACAGCTGCCCCAACAACAACAACCACAGCTGCTCTACCTACAACATCCACAGCGGCTCCAACAACAACAACCACAGCTGCCCCAACAACAACCACAGCGGCTCCAACAACAACCACAGCTGCTCCAACAACAACAACTACTGCTGCTCCGACTACAACAACTACAGATGTCCCAACAACAGCAACCACAGCTTCTCCAACAACAACCACAGCTGCTCCAACTACAACATCCACAGCGGCTTCAACAACAACAACCACAGCTGCCCCAACAACAACAACCACAGCTGCTCCAACTACAACAACCACAGCGGCTCCAACAACAACCACAGCTGCTCCAACAACAACAACTACTGCTGTTCCGACTACAACAACTACAGCTGTCCCAACAACAACAACCACACCTTCTCCAACAACAACCACAGCTGCTCCAACTACAACAACCACAGCTGCCCCGACAACAACAACCACAGCTGCCCCAACAACAACAACCACAGCGGCTCCAACAACAACCACAGTTGCTCCTACTACAACAACTACAGCTGCACCAACAACAACCACAGCTGCCCCAACAACAACCACAGCTCCTCCAACAACAACAACCACAGCTGCCCCAACAACAACCACAGCTGCTCCAACTACAACAACCACAGCTGCCCCAACAACAACAACCACAGCTGCTCCAACTACAACAACCACAGCTGCCCCGACAACAACAACCACAGTTGCCCCAACAACAACAACCACACCGGCTCCAACAACCACAGCTGCTCCAACAACAACAACTACTGCTGCTCCGACTACAACAACTACAGCTGTCCGAACAACAACAACCACAGCTTCTCCAACAACACCCACAACTGCTCCAACAACAACATCCACAGCTGCCCCAACAACAACATCCACAGCTGCCCCAACAACAACAACCACAGCTGCTCCAACAACAACAACCACAGCGGCTCCAACAACAACAACCACAGCTGCCCCAACAACAACAACCACAGCAACTCCAACAACAACAACTACTGCTGCTCCGACTACAACAACTACGGCTGTCGCAACAACAACAACCACAGCTTCTCCAACAACAACCACAGCTGCTCCAACAACAACAACAACCACACTTGCCCCAACAACAACAACCACAGCTGCTCCAACTACAACAACCACAGCTGCCCCAACAACAACAACCACAGCTGCCCAAACAACAACAACCACAGCAGCTCCAACAACAACAACTGCTGCTGCTCTGACTACAACGACTACTGCTGCTCCAACAACAACAACCACGGCTGCTCTGACTAGAACAACTACAGCTGCCCCAACAACAACAACCACAGCTGGTCCAACAACAACACCAACAGCTGCTCCAACTACAACATCCACAGCGGCTCAAACAACAACAACCACAGCTGCCCCAACAACAACAACAACAACCACAGTGGCTCAAACAACAACAACCACAGCTGCTCCAACAACAACAACTACTAGTGCTCCAACTACAACAACTACAGCTGTCCCAACAACAACAACCACAGCTTCTCCAACAACAACCACAGCTGCTCCAACAACAACAACCACAGCTGCCCCAACAACAACAACCACAGCGGCTCCAACAACAACAACTACTGCTGCTTCGACTACAACAACTACAGCTGTCCCAACAACAACAACCACAGCTTCTCCAACAACAACCACAGCTGCTGCAACTACAACATCCACAGCGGCTTCAACAACAACAACCACAGCTGCCCCAACAACAACAACCACAGCTGCCCCAACAACAACAACCACAGCTGCTCCAACAACAGCAACCACAGCTGCCCCGACAACAACAACCACAGTTGCCCCAACAACAACAACCACAGCGGCTCCAACAACAACCACAGTTGCTCCAACTACAACAACTACAGCTGCACCAACAACAACCACAGTTGCCCCAACAACAACCACAGCTGCTCCAACTACAACAACCACAGCTGCCCCAACAACAACAACCACAGCTGCCCAAACAACAACAACCACAGCAGCTCCAACAACAACAACTGCTGCTGCTCTGACTACAACGACTACTGCTGCTCCAACAACAACAACCACGGCTGCTATGACTAGAACAACTACAGCTGCCCCAACAACAACAACCACAGCTGCTCCAACAACAACACCAACAGCTGCTCCAACTACAACATCCACAGCGGCTCAAACAACAACAACCACAGCTGCCCCAACAACAACAACAACCACAGTGGCTCAAACAACAACAACCACAGCTGCTCCAACAACAACAACTACTAGTGCTCCAACTACAACAACTACAGCTGTCCCAACAACAACAACCACAGCTTCTCCAACAACAACCACAGCTGCTCCAACTACAACAACCACAGCTGCCCCGACAACAACAACCACAGTTGCCCCAACAACAACAACCACAGCGGCTCCAACAACAACCATAGCTGCTCCAACAACAACAACTACTGCTGCTCCAGCAACAACAACCACGGCTGCTCTGACTAGAACAACTACAGCTGCCCCAACAACAACCACAGCTGGTCCAACAACAACACCAACAGCTGCTCCAACTACAACATCCACAGCGGCTCAAACAACAACAACCACAGCTGCCCCAACTACAACAACAACCACAGTGGCTCAAACAACAACAACCACAGCTGCTCCAACAACAACAATTACTAGTGCTCCAACTACAACAACTACAGCTGTCCCAACAACAACAACCACAGCTTCTCCAACAACAACCACAGTTGCTCCAACTACAACAACTACAGCTGCACCAACAACAACCACAGTTGCCCCAACAACAACCACAGCTGCTCCAACTACAACAACCACAGCTGCCCCAACAACAACAACCACAGCTGCCCAAACAACAACAACCACAGCAGCTCCAACAACAACAACTGCTGCTGCTCTGACTACAACGACTACTGCTGCTCCAACAACAACAACCACGGCTGCTCTGACTAGAACAACTACAGCTGCCCCAACAACAACAACCACAGCTGGTCCAACAACAACACCAACAGCTGCTCCAACTACAACATCCACAGCGGCTCAAACAACAACAACCACAGCTGCCCCAACAACAACAACAACCACAGTGGCTCAAACAACAACAACCACAGCTGCTCCAACAACAACAACTACTAGTGCTCCAACTACAACAACTACAGCTGTCCCAACAACAACAACCACAGCTTCTCCAACAACAACCACAGCTGCTCCAACTACAACAGCCACAGCTGCCCCGACAACAACAACCACAGCTGCCCCAACAACAACAACAACCACAGTGGCTCAAACAACAACAACCACAGCTGCTCCAACAACAACAACTACTAGTGCTCCAACTACAACAACTACAGCTGTCCCAACAACAACAACCACAGCTTCTCCAACAACAACAACAGCTGCTCCAACTACAACATCCACAGCGGCTCAAACAACAACAACCACAGCTGCCCCAACAACAACAACAACCACAGTGGCTCAAACAACAACAACCACAGCTGCTCCAACAACAACAACTACTAGTGCTCCGACTACAACAACTACAACTGCCCCAACAACAACAACCACAGCTTCTCCAACAACAACCACAACTGCTCCAACTACAACAACCACAGCTGCTCCGACAACAACAACCACAGTTGCCCCAACAACAACAACCACAGCGGCTCCAACAACAACCACAGTTGCTCCAACTACAACAACTACAGCTGCACCAACAACAACCACAGCTGCCCCAACAACAACCTCAGCTGCTCCAACAACAACAACTACTGCTGCTCCGACTACAACAACTACAGCTGTCCCAACAACAACAACCACATCTTCTCCAACACCAACCACAGCTGCTCCAACTACAACATCCACAGCGGCTTCAACAACAACAACCACAGCTGCTCCAACAACAACAACCACAGCTGCCCCGACAACAACAACCACAGCTGCTCCAACAACAACAACCACAGCTGCCCCGACAACAACCACAGCTGCTCCAACTACAACAACCACAGCTGCCCCAACAACAACAACCACAGTGGCTCAAACAACAACAACCACAGCTGCTCCAACAACAACAACTACTAGTGCTCCGACTACAACAACTACAGCTGTCCCAACAACAACAACCACAGCTTCTCCAACAACAACCACAGCTGCTCCAACTACAACAACCACAGCTGCCCCGACAACAACAACCACAGTTGCCCCAACAACCACAGCTGGTCCAACAACAACACCAACAGCTGCTCCAACTACAACATCCACAGCGGCTCAAACAACAACAAGCACAGCTGCCCCAACAACAACAACAACCACAGTGGCTCAAACAACAACAACCACAGCTGCTCCAACAACAACAACTACTAGTGCTCCCACTACAACAACTACAGCTGTCCCAACAACAACAACCACAGCTTCTCCAACAACAACCACAGCTGCTCCAACTACAACAACCACAGCTGCCCCGACAACAACAACCACAGCTGCCCCAACAACAACAACCACAGCGGCTCCAACAACAACCACAGCTGCTCCAACAACAACAACTACTGCTGCTCCAACAACAACAACCACAGCTGCTCCAACTACAACAACCACAGCTGCCCCGACAACAACAACCACAGTTGCCCCAACAACAACAACCACAACGGCTCCAACAACAACCACAGCTGCTCCAACAACAACCACAGCTGCCCCAACAACAACAACCACAGCTGCTCCAACTACAACAACCACAGCTGTCCCGACAACAACAACCACAGTTGCCCCAACAACAACAACCACAGCGGCTCCAACAACAACCACAGTTGCTCCAACTACAACAACTACAGCTGCAGCAACAACAACCACAGCTGCCCCAACAACAACAACCACAGCGGCTCCAACAACAACCACAGCTGCTCCAACAACAACAACTACTGCTGCTCCGACTACAACAACTACAGATGTCCCAACAACAACAACCACAGCTTCTCCAACAACAACCACAGCTGCTCCAACTACAACATCCACAGCGGCTTCAACAACAACAACCACAGCTGCCCCAACAACAACAACCACAGCTGCTCCAACTACAGCAACCACAGCTGCCCCGACAACAACAACCACAGTTGCTCCAACTACAACAACTACATCTGCACCAACAACAACCACAGTTGCCCCAACAACAACCACAGCTGCTCCAACTACAACAACCACAGCTGCCCCGACAACAACAACCACAGTTGCCCCAACAACAACAACCACAGCGGCTCCAACAACAACCACAGTTGCTCCAACTACAACAACTACAGCTGCACCAACAACAACCACAGCTGCCCCAACAACAACAACCACAGCTGCTCCAACTACAACAACCACAGCTGCCACGACAACAACAACCACAGTTGCCCCAACAACAACAACCACAGCGGCTCCAACAACAACCACAGCTGCTCCAACAACAACAACTACTGCTTCTCCGACTACAACAACTACAGCTGTCCCAACTACAGCAACCACAGCTGCCCCGACAACAACAACCACAGTTGCTCCAACTACAACAACTACAGCTGCACCAACAACAACCACAGTTGCCCCAACAACAACCACAGCTGCTCCAACTACAACAACCACAGCTGCCCCGACAACAACAACCACAGTTGCCCCAACAACAACAACCACAGCGGCTCCAACAACAACCACAGTTGCTCCAACTACAACAACTACAGCTGCACCAACAACAACCACAGCTGCCCCAACAACAACCACAGCTGCTCCAACAACAACAACTACTGCTGCTCCGACTACAACAACTACAGATGTCCCAACAACAACAACCACAGCTTCTCCAACAACAACCACAGCTGCTCCAACTACAACATCCACAGCGGCTTCAACAACAACAACCACAGCTGCTCCAACTACAACAACCACAGCTGCCCCGACAACAACAACCACAGTTGCCCCAACAACAACAACCACAGCGGCTCCAACAACAACCACAGCTGCTCCAACAACAACAACTACTGCTGCTCCGACTACAACAACTACAGATGTCCCAACAACAACAACCACAGCTGCTCCAACTACTACAACCACAGCGGCTCCAACAACAACCACAGCTGCTCCAACAACAACAACTACTGCTGCTCCGACTACAACAACTACAGCTGTCCCAACAACAACAACCACAGCTGCTCCAACAACAACAACCACAGCTGCACCAACAACGACAACCACAGTTGCTCCAACTACAACAACTACAGCTGCACCAACAACAACCACAGTTGCCCCAACAACAACCACAGCTGCTCCAACTACAACAACCACAGCTGCCCCGACAACAACAACCACAGTTGCCCCAACAACAACAACCACAGCGGCTCCAACAACAACCACAGTTGCTCCAACTACAACAACTACAGCTGCACCAACAACAACCACAGCTGCCCCAACAACAACAACCACAGCTGCTCCAACTACAACAACCACAGCTGCCACGACAACAACAACCACAGTTGCCCCAACAACAACAACCACAGCGGCTCCAACAACAACCACAGCTGCTCCAACAACAACAACTACTGCTTCTCCGACTACAACAACTACAGCTGTCCCAACTACAGCAACCACAGCTGCCCCGACAACAACAACCACAGTTGCTCCAACTACAACAACTACAGCTGCACCAACAACAACCACAGTTGCCCCAACAACAACCACAGCTGCTCCAACTACAACAACCACAGCTGCCCCGACAACAACAACCACAGTTGCCCCAACAACAACAACCACAGCGGCTCCAACAACAACCACAGTTGCTCCAACTACAACAACTACAGCTGCACCAACAACAACCACAGCTGCCCCAACAACAACAACCACAGCTGCTCCAACTACAACAACCACAGCTGCCACGACAACAACAACCACAGTTGCCCCAACAACAACAACCACAGCGGCTCCAACAACAACCACAGCTGCTCGAACAACAACAACTACTGCTGCTCCGACTACAACAACTACAGATGTCCCAACAACAACAACCACAGCTTCTCCAACAACAACCACAGTTGCTCCAACTACAACAACTACAGCTGCACCAACAACAACCACAGCTGCCCCAACAACAACAACCACAGCTGCTCCAACTACAACAACCACAGCTGCCCCGACAACAACAACCACAGTTGCTCCAACTACAACAACTACAGCTGCACCAACAACAACCACAGTTGCCCCAACAACAACCACAGCTGCTCCAACTACAACAACCACAGCTGCCCCGACAACAACAACCACAGTTGCCCCAACAACAACAGCCACAGCGGCTCCAACAACAACCACAGTTGCTCCAACTACAACAACTACAGCTGCACCAACAACAACCACAGCTGCCCCAACAACAACAACCACAGCTGCTCCAACTACAACAACCACAGCTGCCACGACAACAACAACCACAGTTGCCCCAACAACAACAACCACAGCGGCTCCAACAACAACCACAGCTGCTCGAACAACAACAACTGCTGCTGCTCCGACTACAACAACTACAGATGTCCCAACAACAACAACAACCACAGCTTCTCCAACAACAACCACAGCTGCTCCAACTACAACATCCATAGCGGCTTCAACAACAACAACCACAGCTGCCCCAACAACAACAACCACAGCTGCTCCAACTACAACAACCACAGCGGCTCCAACAACAACCACAGCTGCTCCAACAACAACAACTACTGCTGCTCCGACTAAAACAACTACAGCTGTCCCAACAACAACAACTACAGCTGCCTCAACAACAACAACCACAGCTGCTCCAACAACAACAACCACAGCTGCCCCAACAACAACAACCACAGCGGCTCCAACAACAACAACTACTGCTGCTCCAACTACAACAACTACTGCTGCTCCAACAACAACAACCACAGTGGCTCCGACAACAACCACAGCTGCTCCAACAACAACAACCACAGGTGCTCCAACTACAACAACTACAGCTGCACCAACAACAACCACAGCTGCTCCAACGACTACAACCACAGCTGCCCAAACAACAACAACCACAGCGGCTCCAACAACAACAACTGCTGCTGCTCTGACTACAACGACTACTGCTGCTCCAACAATAACAACCCCAGCTGCTCGAACTACAACATCCACAGCGGCTCCAACAACAACCTCCACAGCTGCCCCAACAACAACAACCACAGCGGCTCCAACAACAACCACAGCTGCTCCAACAACAACAACTACTGCTGCTCCGACTACAACAATTACAGCTCTCCCAACAACAACAACCACATCTTCTCCAACAACAACCACAGCTGCTCCAACTACAACATCCACAGCGGCTTCAACAACAACAACCACAGCTGCTCCAACAACAACAACCACAGCTGCCCCGACAACAACAACCACAGCTGCTCCAACTACAACAACCACAGCTGCCCCAACAACAACAACCACAGCTGCTCCAACTACAACGACCACAGCTGCTCTGACAACAACAACAACAACAACTACTGCTGCTCCGACTACAACAACTACAGATGTCCCAACAACAACAACCACATCTTCTCCAACAACAACCACAGCTGCTCCAACTACAACATCCACAGCGGCTTCAACAACAACGACCACAGCTGCCCTGACAACAACAAGCACAGTTGCCTCAACGACAACAACAACTGCGGCTCCAACAACAACCACAGTTGCTCCAACAACAACAACAACTACAGCTGCACCAACAACAACCACAGCTGCCCCAACAACAACCACAGCTGCTCCAATAACAACAACCACAGCTGCTCCAACAACGACAACCACAGCTGCCCCAACAACAACAACCATAGCTGCTCCAACTACAACAACCACAGCTGCCCCGACAACAACAACCACAGTTGCCCCAACAACAACAACCACAACGGCTCCAACAACAACCGCAGCTGCTCCAACAACAACCACAGCTGCCCCAACAACAACAACCACAGCTGCTCCAACTACAACAACCACAGCTGTCCCGACAACAACAACCACAGTTGCCCCAACAACAACAACCACAGCGGCTCCAACAACAACCACAGTTGCTCCAACTACAACAACTACAGCTGCACCAACAACAACCACAGCTGCCCCAACAACAACCACAGCTGCTCCAACTACAACATCCACAGCGGCTCCAACAACAACAACCACAGCTGCCCCAACAACAACAACCACAGCGGCTCCAACAACAACCACAGCTGCTCCAACAACAACAACTACTGCTGCTCCGACTACAACAACTACAGATGTCCCAACAACAACAACAACCACAGCTTCTCCAACAACAACCACAGCTGCTCCAACTACAACATCCACAGCGGCTTCAACAACAACAACCACAGCTGCCCCAACAACAACAACCACAGCTGCTCCAACTACAACAACCACAGCTGCCCCGACAACAACAACCACAGTTGCCCCAACAACAACAACCACAGCGGCTCCAACAACAACCACAGCTGCTCCAACAACAACAACTACTGCTGCTCCGACTACAACAACTACAGATGTCCCAACAACAACAACCACAGCTGCTCCAACTACTACAACCACAGCGGCTCCAACAACAACCACAGCTGCTCCAACAACAACACCTACTGCTGCTCCGACTACAACAACTACAGCTGTCCCAACAACAACAACCACAGCTGCTCCAACAACAACAACCACAGCTGCACCAACAACAACAACCACAGCTGCCCCAACAACAACAACCACAGCTGCTCCAACAACAACAACCACAGCTGCCCCAACAACAACAACCACAGCGGCTCCAACAACAACCACAGCTGCTCCAACAACAACAACTACTGCTTCTCCGACTACAACAACTACAGCTGTCCCAACTACAGCAACCACAGCTGCCCCGACAACAACAACCACAGTTGCCCCAACAACAACAACCACAGCGGCTCCAACAACAACCACAGTTGCTCCAACTACAACAACTACAGCTGCACCAACAACAACCACAGCTGCCCCAGCAACAACAACCACAGCTGCTCCAACTACAACAACCACAGCTGCCACGACAACAACAACCACAGTTGCCCCAACAACAACAACCACAGCGGCTCCAACAACAACCACAGCTGCTCGAACAACAACAACTACTGCTGCTTCGACTACAACAACTACAGATGTCCCAACAACAACAACCACAGCTTCTCCAACAACAACCACAGCTGCTCCAACAACAACAACTACTGCTGCTCCGACTAAAACAACTACAGCTGTCCAAACAACAACAACTACAGCTGCCTCAACAACAACAACAACCACAGCTGCTCCAACAACAACAACCACAGCTGCCCCAACAACAACAACCACAGCGGCTCCAACAACAACAACTACTGCTGCTCCGACTACAACAACTACTGCTGCTCCAACAACAACAACCACAGTGGCTCCGACAACAACCACAGCTGCTCCAACAACAACAACCACAGGTGCTCCAACTACAACAACTACAGCTGCACCAACAACAACCACAGCTGCCCAAACAACAACAACCACAGCGGCTCCAACAACAACAACTGCTGCTGCTCTGACTACAACGACTACTGCTGCTCCAACAACAACAACCCCAGCTGCTCGAACTACAACATCCACAGCGGCTCCAACAACAACCTCCACAGCTGCCCCAACAACAACAACCACAGCGGCTCCAACAACAACCACAGCTGCTCCAACAACAACAACTACTGCTGCTCCGACTACAACAACTACAGATGTCCCAACAACAACAACCACAGCTGCTCCAACTACTACAACCACAGCGGCTCCAACAACAACCACAGCTGCTCCAACAACAACAACTACTGCTGCTCCGACTACAACAACTACAGCTGCCCCAACAACAACAACCACAGCTGCTCCAACAACAACAACCACAGCTGCACCAACAACAACAACCACAGCTGCCCCAACAACAACAACCACAGCTGCTCCAACAACAACAACCACAGCTGCCCCAACAACAACAACCACAGCGGCTCCAACAACAACCACAGCTGCTCCAACAACAACAACTACTGCTTCTCCGACTACAACAACTACAGCTGTCCCAACTACAGCAACCACAGCTGCCCCAACAACAACAACCACAGCTGCTCCAACTACAACAACCACAGCTGCTCCAACTACAATAACCACAGCGGCTCCAACAACAACCACAGCTGCTCCAACAACAACAACTACTGCTGCTCTGACTAAGACAACTACAGCTGTCCCAACAACAACAACTACAGCTGCCTCAACAACAACAACAACCACAGCTGCTCCAACAACAACAACCACAGCTGCCCCAACAACAACAACCACAGCGGCTACAACAACAACAACTACTGCTGCTCCGACTACAACAACTACTGCTGCTCCAACAACAACAACCACAGTGGCTCCGACAACAACCACAGCTGCTCCAACAACAACAACTACTGCTGCTCCGACTACAACAATTACAGCTGTCCCAACAACAACAACAACCACATCTTCTCCAACAACAACCACAGCTGCTCCAACTACAACAACCACAGCGGCTCCAACAACAACCACAGTTCCTCCTACTACAACAACCACAGCTGCCCCGACAACAACAACCACAGTTGCCCCAACAACAACAACCACAGCGGCTCCAACAACAACCACAGCTGCTCCAACTACGACAACCACAGCTGCGCCAACAACAACAACCACAGCTGCTCCAACTACAACAACCACAGCTGCCCCAACAACAACAACCACAGCTGCTCCAACTACGACAACCACAGCTGCGCCAACAACAACAACCACAGCTGCTCCAACTACAACAACCACAGCTGCCCCAACAACAACAACCACAGTTGCCCCAACAACAACAACCACAACGGCTCCAACAACAACCACAGCTGCTCCAACAACAACCACAGCTGCCCCAACAACAACAACCACAACGGCTCCAACAACAACCACAGCTGCTCCAACAACAACCACAGCTGCTCCAACAACAACAACTACTGCTGCTCCGACTACAACAACTACAGATGTCCCAACAACAACAACCACAGCTTCTCCAACAACAACCACAGCTGTTCCAACTACAACATCCACAGCGGCTTCAACAACAACAACCACAGCTGCCCCAACAACAACAACCACAGCTGCTCCAACTACAACAACCACAGCTGCCCCGACAACAACAACCACAGTTGCCCCAACAACAACAACTACTGCTGCTCCGACTACAACAACTACAGATGTCCCAACAACAACAACCACAGCTTCTCCAACTACAACCACAGCTGATCCAACTACAACATCCACAGCGGCTTCAACAACAACAACAACCACAGCTGCCCCAACAACAACAACCACAGCTGCCCCAACTACAACAACCACAGCGGCTCCAACAACAACCACAGCTGCTCCAACAACAACAACTACTGCTGCTCCGACTACAACTACAGATGTCCCAACAACAACAACCACAGCTCCTCCAACAACAACCAGAGCTGCTACAACGACAACATCCTCAGCGGCTTCAACAACAACAACCACAGCTGCCCCAACAGCAACAACCACAGCTGCTCCAACTACAACAATCACAGCTGTCCCGACAACAACAACCACAGTTGCCCCAACAACAACAACCACAGCGGCTCCAACAACAACCACAGTTGCTCCAACTACAGCAACTACAGCTGCACCAACAACAACCACAGCTGCCCCAACAACAACCACAGCTGCTCCAACTACAACATCTACAGCGGCTCCAACAACAACAACCACAGCTGCCCCAACAACAACCACAGCGGCTCCAACAACAACCACAGCTGCTCCAACAACAACAACTACTGCTGCTCCGACTACAACAACTACAGATGTCCCAACACCAACAACCACAGCCTCTCCAACAACAACCACAGCTGCTCCAACTACAACATCCACAGCGGCTTCAACAACAACAACCACAGCTGCCCCAACAACAACAACCACAGCTGCTCCAACTACAACAACCACAGCTGCCCCAACAACAACAACCACAGCGGCTCCAACAACAACCACAGCTGCTCCAACAACAACAACTACTGCTGCTCCGACTACAACAACTACAGATGTCCCAACAACAACAACCACAGCTGCTCCAACAACAACAACCACAGCTGCCCCAACAACAACAACCACAGCGGCTCCAACAACAACCACAGCTCCTCCAACAACAACAACTACTGCTTCTCCGACTACAACAACTACAGCTGTCCCAACTACAGCAACCACAGCTGCCCCGACAACAACAACCACAGTTGCTCCAACTACAACAACTACAGCTGCACCAACAACAACCACAGTTGCTCCAACAACAACCACAGCTGCTCCAACAACAACAACTACTGCTTCTCCGACTACAACAACTACAGCTGTCCCAACTACAGCAACCACAGCTGCCCCAACAACAACAACCACAGCTGCTCCAACAACAACCACAGTTGCTCCAACTACAGCAACTACAGCTGCACCAACAACAACCACAGCTGCCCCAACAACAATCACAGCTGCTCCAACTACAACATCCACAACGGCTCCAACAACAACAACCACAGCTGCCCCAACAACAACCACAGCGGCTCCAACAACAACCACAGCTGCTCCAACAACAACAACTACTGCTGCTCCGACTACAACAACTACAGATGTCCCAACAACAACAACCACAGCTTCTCCAACAACAACCACAGCTGCTCCAACTACAACATCCACAGCGGCTTCAACAACAACAACCACAGCTGCCCCAACAACAACAACCACAACTGCTCCAACTACAACAACCACAGCTGCCCCGACAACAACAACCACAGCGGCTCCAACAACAACCACAGCTGCTCCAACAACAACAACTACTGCTGCTCCGACTACAACAACTACAGCTGTCCCAACAACAACAACCACAGCTGCTCCAACAACAACAACCACAGCTGCTCCAACAACAACAACCACAGCTGCCCCAACAACAACAACCACAGCGGCTCCAACAACAACCACAGCTCCTCCAACAACAACAACTACTGCTTCTCCGACTACAACAACTACAGCTGTCCCAACTACAGCAACCACAGCTGCCCCGACAACAACAACCACAGTTGCTCCAACTACAACAACTACAGCCGCACCAACAACAACCACAGTTGCCCCAACAACAACCACACCTGCTCCAACAACAACAACTACTGCTTCTCCGACTACAACAACTACAGCTGTCCCAACTACAGCAACCACAGCTGCCCCGACAACAACAACCACAGTTGCTCCAACTACAACAACTACAGCTACAACAACAACAACCACAGTTGCCCCAACAACAACCACAGCTGCTCCAACTACAACAACCACAGCTGCCCCGACCACAACAACCACAGTTGCCCCAACAACAACAACCACAGCGGCTCCAACAACAACAACAACGACCACAGCTGCCCTGACAACAACAACCACAGTTGCCCCAACGACAACAACCACTGTGGCTCCAACAACAACCACAGTTGCTCCAACAACAACAACTGCAGCTGCACCAACAACAACCACAGCTGCCCCAACAACAACCACAGCTGCTCCAATAACAACAACCACAGCTGCTCCAACAACTACAACCACAGCTGCCCAAACAACAACAACCACAGCGGCTTCAACAACAACAACTGCTGCTGCTCTGACTACAAGGACTACTGCTGCTCCAACAACAACAACCACGGCTGCTCTGACTACAACAACTACAGCTGCCCCAACAACAACAACCACAGCTGCTCCAACTACAACATCCACAGCGGCTCCAACAACAACAACCACAGCTGCCCCAACAACAACAACCACAGCTGCTCCAACAACAACAACTACTGCTGCTCCGACTACAACAACTACAGCTGTCCCAGCAACAACAACCACAGCTTCTCCAACAACAACCACAGCTGCTCCAACTACAACATCCACAGCGGCTCCAACAACAACAACCATGGCTGCTCTGACTACAACAACTACAGCTGCCCCAATAACAACAACCACAGCTGCTCCAACTACAACAACTACAGCTGTCCCAACAACAACAACAACCACAGCTGCTCCAACAACAAAAACCACAGCTGCACCAACAACAACAACCACAGCTGCCCCAACAACAACAACCACAGCTGCCCCAACAACAACAACCACAGCGGCTCCAACAACATCCACAGCGGCTCCAACAACAACAACCACGGCTGCTCTGACTACAACAACTACAGCTGCCCCAACAACAACAACCACAGCTGCTCCAACTACAACATCCACAGCGGCTCCAACAACAACAACCACAGCTGCCCCAACAACAACAACTACAGCGGCTCCAACAACAACCACAGCTGCTCCAACAACAACAACTACTGCTGCTCCGACTACAACAACTACAGATGTCCCAACAACAACAACCACAGCTGCCCCAACAACAACAACCACAGCGGCTCCAACAACAACCACAGCTGCTCCAACAACAACAACTACTGCTGCTCCGACTACAACAACTACAGATGTCCCAACTACAACAACTACAGCTGCACCAACAACAACCACAGCTGCCCCAACAACAACCACAGCTGCTCCAACAACAACAACCACAGCTGCCCCAACAACAACAACCACAGCTGCTCCAACTACAACAACCACAGCTGCCCCAACAACAACAACCACAGCTGCCCCAACAACAACAACCACAGCTGCTCCAACTACAACAACCACAGCTGCCCCAACAACAACAACCACAGCTGCTCCAACTACAACATCCACAGCGGCTCCAACAACAACAACCATGGCTGCTCTGACTACAACAACTACAGCTGCCCCAATAACAACAACCACAGCTGCTCCAACTACAACAACTACAGCTGTCCCAACAACAACAACAACCACAGCTGCTCCAACAACAAAAACCACAGCTGCACCAACAACAACAACCACAGCTGCCCCAACAACAACAACCACAGCTGCCCCAACAACAACAACCACAGCGGCTCCAACAACATCCACAGCGGCTCCAACAACAACAACCACGGCTGCTCTGACTACAACAACTACAGCTGCCCCAACAACAACAACCACAGCTGCTTCAACTACAACATCCACAGCGGCTCCAACAACAACAACCACAGCTGCCCCAACAACAACAACTACAGCGGCTCCAACAACAACCACAGCTGCTCCAACAACAACAACTACTGCTGCTCCGACTACAACAACTACAGATGTCCCAACAACAACAACCACAGCTGCCCCAACAACAACAACCACAGCAGCTCCAACAACAACCACAGCTGCTCCAACAACAACAACTACTGCTGCTCTGACAACAACAACTACAGATGTCCCAACTACAACAACTACAGCTGCACCAACAACAACCACAGCTGCCCCAACAACAACCACAGCTGCTCCAACAACAACAACCACAGCTGCCCCAACAACAACAACCACAGCTGCTCCAACTACAACAACCACAGCTGCCCCAACAACAACAACCACAGCTGCTCCAACTACAACACCCACAGCGGCTTCAACAACAACAACCACAGCTGCCCCAACAACAACAACTACAGCTGCACCAACAACAACCACAGCTGCCCCAACAACAAGCACAGCTGCTCCAACTACAACAACTACAGATGTCCCAACAACAACAACCACAGCTTCTCCAACAACAACGACAGCTGCTCCAACTACAACATCGACAGCGGCTTCAACAACAACAACCACAGCTGCCCCGACAACAACAACCACAGCTGCTCCAACTACAACAACCACAGCTGCCCCGACAACAACAACCACAGTTGCCCCAACAACAACAACCACAGCGGCTCCAACAACAACCACAGTTGCTCCAACTACAACAACTGCAGCTGCACCAACAACAACCACAGCTGCCCCAACAACAACCACAGCTGCTCCAACAACAACCACAGCTGCCTCAACAACAACAACCACAGCTGCTCCAACAACAACAACCACAGCTGCTCCAACTACAACATCCACAGCGGCTTCAACAACAACAACCACAGCTGCCCCAACAACAACAACCACAGCTGCTCCAACTACAACAACCACAGCGGCTCCAACAACAACCACAGCTGCTCCAACAACAACAACTACTGCTGCTCCGACTACAACAACTACAGATGTCCCAACAACAACAACCACAGCTTCTCCAACAACAACCACAGCTGCCCCAACAACAACAACTACAGCTGCACCAACAACAAGCACAGCTGCCCCAACAACAAGCACAGCTGCTCCAACTACAACAACTACAGATGTCCCAACAACAACAACCACAGCTTCTCCAACAACAACGACAGCTGCTCCAACTACAACATCGACAGCGGCTTCAACAACAACAACAACCACAGCTGCCCCGACAACAACAACCACAGCTGCCCCAACAACAACCACAGCTGCTCCAACAACAACCACAGCTGCCTCAACAACAACAACCACAGCTGCTCCAACAACAACAACCACAGCTGCTCCAACTACAACATCCACAGCGGCTTCAACAACAACAACCACAGCTGCCCCAACAACAACAACCACAGCTGCTCCAACTACAACAACCACAGCGGCTCCAACAACAACCACAGCTGCTCCAACAACAACAACTACTGCTGCTCCGACTACAACAACTACAGATGTCCCAACAACAACAACCACAGCTTCTCCAACTACAACCACAGCTGCTGCAACTACAACAACCACAGCTGCCCCAACAACCACAGCTGCTCCAACTACAACAACCACAACGGCTCCAACAACAACCACAGCTGCTCCAACAACAACAACCACAGCTGCCCCAACAACAACAACCACAGCGGCTCCAACAACAACAACTACTGCTGCTCCGACTACAACTACAGATGTCCCAACAACAAGAACCACAGCTTCTCCAACAACAACGACAGCTGCTCCAACTACAATATCGACAGCGGCTCCAACAACAACCACAGCTGCTCCAACAACAACAACTACTGCTGCTCCGACTACAACTACAGATGTCCCAACAACAACAACCAGAGCTTCTCCAACAACAACCACAGCTGCTCCAACGACAACATCCTCAGCGGCTTCAACAACAACAACCACAGCTGCCCCAACAGCAACAACCACAGCTGCTCCAACTACAACAACCACAGCGGCTCCAACAACAACAACCACAGCTGCTCCAACAACAACAACCACAGGTGCCCCAACAACAACAACCACAGCTTCTCCAACTACAACCACAGCTGCTGCAACTACAACAACCACAGCTGCCCCAACAACCACAGCTGCTCCAACTACAACAACCACAACGGCTCCAACAACAACCACAGCTGCTCCAACAACAACAACCACAGCTGCCCCAACAACAACAACCACAGCGGCTCCAACAACAACCACAGCTGCTGCTCCGACTACAACAACTACAGATGTCCCAACAACAAGAACCACAGCTTCTCCAACAACAACGACAGCTGCTCCAACTACAATATCGACAGCGGCTCCAACAACAACCACAGCTGCTCCAACAACAACAACTACTGCTGCTCCGACTACAACTACAGATGTCCCTACAACAACAACCAGAGCTTCTCCAACAACAACCACAGCTGCTCCAACGACAACATCCTCAGCGGCTTCAACAACAACAACCACAGCTGCCCCAACAGCAACAACCACAGCTGCTCCAACTACAACAACCACAGCGGCTCCAACAACAACAACCACAGCTGCTCCAACAACAACAACCACAGGTGCCCCAACAACAACAACCACAGTGGCTCCGACAACAACCACAGCTGCTCCAACAACAACAACTACTGCTGCTCCGACTACAACAATTACAGCTGTCCCAGCAACAACAACAACCACATCTTCTCCAACAACAACCACAGCTGCTCCAACTACAACATCCACAGCGGCTCCAACAACAACCACAGCTGCTCCAACAACAACAACTACTGCTTCTCCGACTACAACAACTACAGCTGTCCCAACTACAGCAACCACAGCTGCCCCGACAACAACAACCACAGTTACTCCAACTACAACAACTACAGCCGCACCAACAACAACCACAGTTGCCCCAACAACAACCACAGCTGCTCCAACAACAACAACTACTGCTTCTCCGACTACAACAACTACAGCTGTCCCAACTACAGCAACCACAGCTGCCCCGACAACAACAACCACAGTTGCTACAACTACAGCTACACCAACAACAACCACAGTTGCCCCAACAACAACCACAGCTGCTCCAACTACAACAACCACAGCTGCCCCGACAACAACAACCACAGTTGCCCCAACAACAACAACCACAGCGGCTCCAACAACAACCACAACAACCACAGCTGCCACGACAACAACAACCACAGTTGCCCCAACAACAACAACCACAGCGGCTCCAACAACAACCACAGCTGCTCGAACAACAACAACTACTGCTGCTCCGACTACAACAACTACACATGTCCCAACAACAACAACCACAGCTTCTCCAACAACAACGACCACAGCTGCCCTGACAACAACAACCACAGTTGCCCCAACGACAACAACCACTGTGGCTCCAACAACAACCACAGTTGCTCCAACAACAACAACTACAGCTGCACCAACAACAACCACAGCTGCCCCAACAACAACCACAGCTGCTCCAATAACAACAACCACAGTTGTTCCAACAACTACAACCACAGCTGCCCAAACAACAACAACCACAGCGGCTTCAACAACAACAACTGCTGCTGCTCTGACTACAACAACTACAGCTGCCCCAACAACAACAACCACAGCTGCTCCAACTACAACATCCACAGCGGCTCCGACAACAACAACCACAGCTGCCCCAACAACAACAACCACAGCTGCTCCAACAACAACAACTACTGCTGCTCCGACTACAACAACTACAGCTGTCCCAACAACAACAACCACAGCTGCTCCAACTACAACATCCACAGCGGCTCCAACAACAACAACCATGGCTGCTCTGACTACAACAACTACAGCTGCCCCAATAACAACAACCACAGCTGCTCCAACTACAACAACTACAGCTGTCCCAACAACAACAACAACCACAGCTGCTCCAACAACAACAACCACAGCTGCACCAACAACAACAACCACAGCTGCCCCAACAACAACAACCACAGCGGCTCCAACAACATCCACAGCGGCTCCAACAACAACAACCACGGCTGCTCTGACTACAACAACTACAGCTGCCCCAACAACAACAACCACAGCGGCTCCAACTACAACATCCACAGCGGCTCCAACAACAACAACCACAGCTGCCCTGACAACAACAACCACAGCTGCTCCAACTACAACAACCACAGCTGCCCCGACAACAACAACCACAGTTGCCCCAACAACTACAACTACAGCGGCTCCAACAACAACCACAGCTGCTCCAACAACAACAACTACTGCTGCTCCGACTACAACAACTACAGATGTCCCAACAACAACAACCACAGCTGCCCCAACAACAACAACCACAGCAGCTCCAACAACAACCACAGCTGCTCCAACAACAACAACTACTGCTGCTCCGACTACAACAACTACAGATGTCCCAACTACAACAACTACAGCTGCACCAACAACAACCACAGCTGCCCCAACAACAACCACAGCTGCTCCAACAACAACAACCACAGCTGCCCCAACAACAACAACCACAGCTGCTCCAACTACAACAACCACAGCAGCCCCAACAACAACAACCACAGCTGCTCCAACTACAACATCCACAGCGGCTTCAACAACAACAACCACAGCTGCCCCAACAACAACAACTACAGCTGCACCAACAACAACCACAGCTGCCCCAACAACAAGCACAGCTGCTCCAACTACAACAACTACAGATGTCCGAACAACAACAACCACAGCTTCTCCAACAACAACCACAGCTGCTGCAACTACAACAACCACAGCTGCCCCAACAACAACAACCACAGCTGCTCCAACTACAACAACCACAGCTGCCCCGACAACAACAACCACAGTTGCCCCAACAACAACAACCACAGCGGCTCCAACAACAACCACAGTTGCTCCTACTACAACAACTACAGCTGCACCAACAACAACCACAGCTGCCCCAACAACAACCACAGCTCCTCCAACAACAACAACCACAGCTGCCCCAACAACAACCACAGCTGCTCCAACTACAACAACCACAGCTGCCCCAACAACAACAACCACAGCTGCTCCAACTACAACAACCACAGCTGCCCCGACAACAACAACCACAGTTGCCCCAACAACAACAACCACACCGGCTCCAACAACCACAGCTGCTCCAACAACAACAACTACTGCTGCTCCGACTACAACAACTACAGCTGTCCGAACAACAACAACCACAGCTTCTCCAACAACACCCACAACTGCTCCAACAACAACATCCACAGCTGCCCCAACAACAACATCCACAGCTGCCCCAACAACAACAACCACAGCTGCTCCAACAACAACAACCACAGCGGCTCCAACAACAACAACCACAGCTGCCCCAACAACAACAACCACAGCAACTCCAACAACAACAACTACTGCTGCTCCGACTACAACAACTACGGCTGTCGCAACAACAACAACCACAGCTTCTCCAACAACAACCACAGCTGCTCCAACAACAACAACAACCACACTTGCCCCAACAACAACAACCACAGCTGCTCCAACTACAACAACCACAGCTGCCCCAACAACAACAACCACAGCTGCCCAAACAACAACAACCACAGCAGCTCCAACAACAACAACTGCTGCTGCTCTGACTAAAACGACTACTGCTGCTCCAACAACAACAACCACGGCTGCTCTGACTAGAACAACTACAGCTGCCCCAACAACAACAACCACAGCTGGTCCAACAACAACACCAACAGCTGCTCCAACTACAACATCCACAGCGGCTCAAACAACAACAACCACAGCTGCCCCAACAACAACAACAACAACCACAGTGGCTCAAACAACAACAACCACAGCTGCTCCAACAACAACAACTACTAGTGCTCCAACTACAACAACTACAGCTGTCCCAACAACAACAACCACAGCTTCTCCAACAACAACCACAGCTGCTCCAACAACAACAACCACAGCTGCCCCAACAACAACAACCACAGCGGCTCCAACAACAACAACTACTGCTGCTCCGACTACAACAACTACAGCTGTCCCAACAACAACAACCACAGCTTCTCCAACAACAACCACAGCTGCTGCAACTACAACATCCACAGCGGCTTCAACAACAACAACCACAGCTGCCCCAACAACAACAACCACAGCTGCCCCAACAACAACAACCACAGCTGCTCCAACAACAGCAACCACAGCTGCCCCGACAACAACAACCACAGTTGCCCCAACAACAACAACCACAGCGGCTCCAACAACAACCACAGTTGCTCCAACTACAACAACTACAGCTGCACCAACAACAACCACAGTTGCCCCAACAACAACCACAGCTGCTCCAACTACAACAACCACAGCTGCCCCAACAACAACAACCACAGCTGCCCAAACAACAACAACCACAGCAGCTCCAACAACAACAACTGCTGCTGCTCTGACTACAACGACTACTGCTGCTCCAACAACAACAACCACGGCTGCTCTGACTAGAACAACTACAGCTGCCCCAACAACAACAACCACAGCTGGTCCAACAACAACACCAACAGCTGCTCCAACTACAACATCCACAGCGGCTCAAACAACAACAACCACAGCTGCCCCAACAACAACAACAACCACAGTGGCTCAAACAACAACAACCACAGCTGCTCCAACAACAACAACTACTAGTGCTCCAACTACAACAACTACAGCTGTCCCAACAACAACAACCACAGCTTCTCCAACAACAACCACAGCTGCTCCAACTACAACAACCACAGCTGCCCCGACAACAACAACCACAGTTGCCCCAACAACAACAACCACAGCGGCTCCAACAACAACCACAGCTGCTCCAACAACAACAACTACTGCTGCTCCAGCAACAACAACCACGGCTGCTCTGACTAGAACAACTACTGCTGCTCCAACAACAACAACTACTAGTGCTCCAACTACAACAACTACAGCTGTCCCAACAACAACAACCACAGCTTCTCCAACAACAACCACAGTTGCTCCAACTACAACAACTACAGCTGCACCAACAACAACCACAGTTGCCCCAACAACAACCACAGCTGCTCCAACTACAACAACCACAGCTGCCCCAACAACAACAACCACAGCTGGTCCAACAACAACACCAACAGCTGCTCCAACTACAACATCCACAGCGGCTCAAACAACAACAACCACAGCTGCCCCAACAACAACAACAACCACAGTGGCTCAAACAACAACAACCACAGCTGCTCCAACAACAACAACTACTAGTGCTCCAACTACAACAACTACAGCTGTCCCAACAACAACAACCACAGCTTCTCCAACAACAACCACAGCTGCTCCAACTACAACAGCCACAGCTGCCCCGACAACAACAACCACAGTTGCCCCAACAACAACAACCACAGCGGCTCCAACAACAACCACAGCTGCTCCAACAACAACAACTACTGCTGCTCCGACTACAACAACTACAGCTGTCCCAACAACAACAACCACAGCTTCTCCAACAACAACAACAGCTGGTCCAACTACAACATCCACAGCGGCTCAAACAACAACAACCACAGCTGCCCCAACAACAACCACAGTGGCTCAAACAACAACAACCACAGCTGCTCCAACAACAACAACTACTAGTGCTCCGACTACAACAACTACAGCTGCCCCAACAACAACAACCACAGCTTCTCCAACAACAACCACAACTGCTCCAACTACAACAACCACAGCTGCTCCGACAACAACAACCACAGTTGCCCCAACAACAACAACCACAGCGGCTCCAACAACAACCACAGTTGCTCCAACTACAACAACTACAGCTGCACCAACAACAACCACAGCTGCCCCAACAACAACCTCAGCTGCTCCAACAACAACAACTACTGCTGCTCCGACTACAACAACTACAGCTGTCCCAACAACAACAACCACATCTTCTCCAACACCAACCACAGCTGCTCCAACTACAACATCCACAGCGGCTTCAACAACAACAACCACAGCTGCTCCAACAACAACAACCACAGCTGCCCCGACAACAACAACCACAGCTGCTCCAACTACAACAACCACAGCTGCCCCAACAACAACAACCACAGTTGCCCCAACAACAACAACCACAGCTGGTCCAACAACAACACCAACAGCTGCTCCAACTACAACATCCACAGCGGCTCAAACAACAACAAGCACAGCTGCCCCAACAACAACAACAACCACAGTGGCTCAAACAACAACAACCACAGCTGCTCCAACAACAACAACTACTAGTGCTCCCACTACAACAACTACAGCTGTCCCAACAACAACAACCACAGCTTCTCCAACAACAACCACAGCTGCTCCAACTACAACAACCACAGCTGCCCCGACAACAACAACCACAGTTGCCCCAACAACAACAACCACAGCGGCTCCAACAACAACCACAGCTGCTCCAACAACAACTACTGCTGCTCCAACAACAACAACCACGGCTGCTCTGACTAGAACAACTACAGCTGCCCCAACAACAACAACCACAGCTGGTCCAACAACAACACCAACAGCTGCTCCAACTACAACATCCACAGCGGCTCAAACAACAACAACCACAGCTGCCCCAACAACAACAACAACCACAGTGGCTCAAACAACAACAACCACAGCTGCTCCAACAACAACAACTACTAGTGCTCCAACTACAACAACTACAGCTGTCCCAACAACAACAACCACAGCTTCTCCAACAACAACCACAGTTGCTCCAACTACAACAACTACAGCTGCACAAACAACAACCATAGTTGCCCCAACAACAACCACAGCTGCTCCAACTACAACAACCACAGCTGCCCCAACAACAACAACCACAGCTGCCCAAACAACAACAACCACAGCAGCTCCAACAACAACAACTGCTGCTGCTCTGACTACAACGACTACTGCTGCTCCAACAACAACAACCACGGCTGCTCTGACTAGAACAACTACAGCTGCCCCAACAACAACAACCACAGCTGGTCCAACAACAACACCAACAGCTGCTCCAACTACAACATCCACAGCGGCTCAAACAACAACAACCACAGCTGCCCCAACAACAACAACAACCACAGTGGCTCAAACAACAACAACCACAGCTGCTCCAACAACAACAACTACTAGTGCTCCAACTACAACAACTACAGCTGTCCCAACAACAACAACCACAGCTTCTCCAACAACAACCACAGCTGCTCCAACTACAACAACCACAGCTGCCCCGACAACAACAACCACAGTTGCCCCAACAACAACAACCACAGCTTCTCCAACAACAACCACAGCTGCTCCAACTACAACAACCACAGCTGCCCCGACAACAACAACCACAGTTGCCCCAACAACAACAACCACAGCGGCTCCAACAACAACCACAGCTGCTCCAACAACAACAACTACTGCTGCTCCAACAACAACAACCACGGCTGCTCTGACTAGAACAACTACAGCTGCCCCAACAACAACAACCACAGCTGGTCCAACAACAACACCAACAGCTGCTCCAACTACAACATCCACAGCGGCTCAAACAACAACAACCACAGCTGCCCCAACAACAACAACAACCACAGTGGCTCAAACAACAACAACCACAGCTGCTCCAACAACAACAACTACTAGTGCTCCAACTACAACAACTACAGCTGTCCCAACAACAACAACCACAGCTTCTCCAACAACAACCACAGTTGCTCCAACTACAACAACTACAGCTGCACCAACAACAACCACAGTTGCCCCAACAACAACCACAGCTGCTCCAACAACAACAACTACTAGTGCTCCAACTACAACAACTACAGCTGTCCCAACAACAACAACCACAGCTTCTCCAACAACAACCACAGTTGCTCCAACTACAACAACTACAGCTGCACCAACAACAACCACAGTTGCCCCAACAACAACCACAGCTGCCCCAACAACAACAACCACAGCTGCCCAAACAACAACAACCACAGCAGCTCCAACAACAACAACTGCTGCTGCTCTGACTACAACGACTACTGCTGCTCCAACAACAACAACCACGGCTGCTCTGACTAGAACAACTACAGCTGCCCCAACAACAACAACCACAGCTGGTCCAACAACAACACCAACAGCTGCTCCAACTACAACATCCACAGCGGCTCAAACAACAACAACCACAGATGCCCCAACAACAACAACAACCACAGTGGCTCAAACAACAACAACCACAGCTGCTCCAACAACAACAACTACTAGTGCTCCAACTACAACAACTACAGCTGCCCCAACAACAACAACCACAGCTGCTCCAACAACAACACCAACAGCTGCTCCAACCACAACATCCACAGCGGCTCAAACAACAACAACCACAGCTGCCCCAACAACAACAACAACCACAGTGGCTCAAACAACAACAACCACAGCTGCTCCAACAAAAACAAATACTAGTGCTCCGACTACAACAACTACAGCTGCACCAACAACAACCACAGCTGGTCCAACAACAACACCAACAGCTGCTCCAACTACAACATCCACAGCGGCTCAAACAACAACAACCACAGCTGCCCCAACAACAACAACAACCACAGTGGCTCAAACAACAACAACCACAGCTGCTCCAACAACAACAACTACTAGTGCTCCAACTACAACAACTACAGCTGTCCCAACAACAACAACCACAGCTTCTCCAACAACAACCACAGCTGCTCCAACTACAACAACCACAGCTGCCCCGACAACAACAACCACAGTTGCCCCAACAACAACAACCACAGCGGCTCCAACAACAACCACAGCTGCTCCAACAACAACAACTACTGCTGCTCCAGCAACAACAACCACGGCTGCTCTGACTAGAACAACTACTGCTGCTCCAACAACAACAACTACTAGTGCTCCAACTACAACAACTACAGCTGTCCCAACAACAACAACCACAGCGGCTCCAACAACAACCACAGTTGCTCCAACTACAACAACTACAGCTGCACCAACAACAACCACAGTTGCCCCAACAACAACCACAGCTGCTCCAACTACAACAACCACAGCTGCCCCAACAACAACAACCACAGCTGCCCAAACAACAACAACCACAGCAGCTCCAACAACAACAACTGCTGCTGCTCTGACTACAACGACTACTGCTGCTCCAACAACAACAACCACGGCTGCTCTGACTAGAACAACTACAGCTGCCCCAACAACAACAACCACAGCTGGTCCAACAACAACACCAACAGCTGCTCCAACTACAACATCCACAGCGGCTCAAACAACAACAACCACAGCTGCCCCAACAACAACAACAACCACAGTGGCTCAAACAACAACAACCACAGCTGCTCCAACAACAACAACTACTAGTGCTCCAACTACAACAACTACAGCTGTCCCAACAACAACAACCACAGCTTCTCCAACAACAACCACAGCTGCTCCAACTACAACAGCCACAGCTGCCCCGACAACAACAACCACAGTTGCCCCAACAACAACAACCACAGCGGCTCCAACAACAACCACAGCTGCTCCAACAACAACAACTACTGCTGCTCCGACTACAACAACTACAGCTGTCCCAACAACAACAACCACAGCTTCTCCAACAACAACAACAGCTGGTCCAACTACAACATCCACAGCGGCTCAAACAACAACAACCACAGCTGCCCCAACAACAACAACAACCACAGTGGCTCAAACAACAACAACCACAGCTGCTCCAACAACAACAACTACTAGTGCTCCGACTACAACAACTACAGCTGCCCCAACAACAACAACCACAGCTTCTCCAACAACAACCACAACTGCTCCAACTACAACAACCACAGCTGCTCCGACAACAACAACCACAGTTGCCCCAACAACAACAACCACAGCGGCTCCAACAACAACCACAGTTGCTCCAACTACAACAACTACAGCTGCACCAACAACAACCACAGCTGCCCCAACAACAACCTCAGCTGCTCCAACAACAACAACTACTGCTGCTCCGACTACAACAACTACAGCTGTCCCAACAACAACAACCACATCTTCTCCAACACCAACCACAGCTGCTCCAACTACAACATCCACAGCGGCTTCAACAACAACAACCACAGCTGCTCCAACAACAACAACCACAGCTGCCCCGACAACAACAACCACAGCTGCTCCAACTACAACAACCACAGCTGCCCCAACAACAACAACCACAGTGGCTCAAACAACAACAACCACAGCTGCTCCAACAACAACAACTACTAGTGCTCCGACTACAACAACTACAGCTGTCCCAACAACAACAACCACAGCTTCTCCAGCAACAACCACAGCTGCTCCAACTACAACAACCACAGCTGCCCCGACAACAACAACCACAGTTGCCCCAACAACAACAACCACAGCTGGTCCAACAACAACACCAACAGCTGCTCCAACTACAACATCCACAGCGGCTCAAACAACAACAAGCACAGCTGCCCCAACAACAACAACAACCACAGTGGCTCAAACAACAACAACCACAGCTGCTCCAACAACAACAACTACTAGTGCTCCCACTACAACAACTACAGCTGTCCCAACAACAACAACCACAGCTTCTCCAACAACAACCACAGCTGCTCCAACTACAACAACCACAGCTGCCCCGACAACAACAACCACAGTTGCCCCAACAACAACAACCACAGCGGCTCCAACAACAACCACAGCTGCTCCAACAACAACTACTGCTGCTCCAACAACAACAACCACGGCTGCTCTGACTAGAACAACTACAGCTGCCCCAACAACAACAACCACAGCTGGTCCAACAACAACACCAACAGCTGCTCCAACTACAACATCCACAGCGGCTCAAACAACAACAACCACAGCTGCCCCAACAACAACAACAACCACAGTGGCTCAAACAACAACAACCACAGCTGCTCCAACAACAACAACTACTAGTGCTCCAACTACAACAACTACAGCTGTCCCAACAACAACAACCACAGCTTCTCCAACAACAACCACAGTTGCTCCAACTACAACAACTACAGCTGCACAAACAACAACCATAGTTGCCCCAACAACAACCACAGCTGCTCCAACTACAACAACCACAGCTGCCCCAACAACAACAACCACAGCTGCCCAAACAACAACAACCACAGCAGCTCCAACAACAACAACTGCTGCTGCTCTGACTACAACGACTACTGCTGCTCCAACAACAACAACCACGGCTGCTCTGACTAGAACAACTACAGCTGCCCCAACAACAACAACCACAGCTGGTCCAACAACAACACCAACAGCTGCTCCAACTACAACATCCACAGCGGCTCAAACAACAACAACCACAGCTGCCCCAACAACAACAACAACCACAGTGGCTCAAACAACAACAACCACAGCTGCTCCAACAACAACAACTACTAGTGCTCCAACTACAACAACTACAGCTGTCCCAACAACAACAACCACAGCTTCTCCAACAACAACCACAGCTGCTCCAACTACAACAACCACAGCTGCCCCGACAACAACAACCACAGTTGCCCCAACAACAACAACCACAGCTTCTCCAACAACAACCACAGCTGCTCCAACTACAACAACCACAGCTGCCCCGACAACAACAACCACAGTTGCCCCAACAACAACAACCACAGCGGCTCCAACAACAACCACAGCTGCTCCAACAACAACAACTACTGCTGCTCCAACAACAACAACCACGGCTGCTCTGACTAGAACAACTACAGCTGCCCCAACAACAACAACCACAGCTGGTCCAACAACAACACCAACAGCTGCTCCAACTACAACATCCACAGCGGCTCAAACAACAACAACCACAGCTGCCCCAACAACAACAACAACCACAGTGGCTCAAACAACAACAACCACAGCTGCTCCAACAACAACAACTACTAGTGCTCCAACTACAACAACTACAGCTGTCCCAACAACAACAACCACAGCTTCTCCAACAACAACCACAGTTGCTCCAACTACAACAACTACAGCTGCACCAACAACAACCACAGTTGCCCCAACAACAACCACAGCTGCTCCAACAACAACAACTACTAGTGCTCCAACTACAACAACTACAGCTGTCCCAACAACAACAACCACAGCTTCTCCAACAACAACCACAGTTGCTCCAACTACAACAACTACAGCTGCACCAACAACAACCACAGTTGCCCCAACAACAACCACAGCTGCCCCAACAACAACAACCACAGCTGCCCAAACAACAACAACCACAGCAGCTCCAACAACAACAACTGCTGCTGCTCTGACTACAACGACTACTGCTGCTCCAACAACAACAACCACGGCTGCTCTGACTAGAACAACTACAGCTGCCCCAACAACAACAACCACAGCTGGTCCAACAACAACACCAACAGCTGCTCCAACTACAACATCCACAGCGGCTCAAACAACAACAACCACAGATGCCCCAACAACAACAACAACCACAGTGGCTCAAACAACAACAACCACAGCTGCTCCAACAACAACAACTACTAGTGCTCCAACTACAACAACTACAGCTGCCCCAACAACAACAACCACAGCTGCTCCAACAACAACACCAACAGCTGCTCCAACCACAACATCCACAGCGGCTCAAACAACAACAACCACAGCTGCCCCAACAACAACAACAACCACAGTGGCTCAAACAACAACAACCACAGCTGCTCCAACAAAAACAACTACTAGTGCTCCGACTACAACAACTACAGCTGTCCCAACAACAACAACCACAGCTTCTCCAACAACAACCACAGCTGCTCCAACTACAACAACCACAGCTGCCCCGACAACAACAACCACAGTTGCCCCAACAACAACAACCACAGCTTCTCCAACAACAACCACAACTGCTCCAACTACAACAACCACAGCTGCCCCGACAACAACAACCACAGCTGCTCCAACAACAACAACTACTAGTGCTCCAACTACAACAACTACAGCTGCACCAAAAACAACCACAGCTGCCCCAACAACAACGACAGCTGCTCCAACAACAACAACCAGAGCTGCCCCAACAACAACAACTACTGCTGCTCTGACTACAACAACTACAGCTGCACCAACAACAACCACAGCTGCCCCAACAACAAACACAGCGGCTCCAACATCAACCACAGCCTCTCCAACAACAACAACTACTGCTGCTCCGACTACAACAACTACAGCTGTCCCAACAACAACAACCACAGCTTCTCCAACAACAACCACAGCTGCTCCAACTACAACATCCACAGCGGCTTCAACAACAACAACCACAGCTGCCCCAACATCAACAACCACAGCTGCTCCAACAACAACAACCACAGCTGCCCCAACAACAACAACCACAGCGGCTCCAACAACAACAACTACTGCTGCTCCGACTACAACAACTACAGCTGTCCCAACAACAACAACCACAGCGGCTCCAACAACAACCACAGTTGCTCCAACTACAACAACTACAGCTGCACCAACAACAACCACAGTTGCCCCAACAACAACCACAGCTGCTCCAACTACAACAACCACAGCTGCCCCAACAACAACAACCACAGCTGCCCAAACAACAACAACCACAGCAGCTCCAACAACAACAACTGCTGCTGCTCTGACTACAACGACTACTGCTGCTCCAACAACAACAACCACGGCTGCTCTGACTAGAACAACTACAGCTGCCCCAACAACAACAACCACAGCTGGTCCAACAACAACACCAACAGCTGCTCCAACTACAACATCCACAGCGGCTCAAACAACAACAACCACAGCTGCCCCAACAACAACACCAACCACAGTGGCTCAAACAACAACAACCACAGCTGCTCCAACAACAACAACTACTAGTGCTCCAACTACAACAACTACAGCTGTCCCAACAACAACAACCACAGCTTCTCCAACAACAACCACAGCTGCTCCAACAACAACAACCACAGCTGCCCCAACAACAACAACCACAGCGGCTCCAACAACAACAACTACTGCTGCTCCGACTACAACAACTACAGCTGTCCCAACAACAACCACAGCTTCTCCAACAACAACCACAGCTGCTGCAACTACAACATCCACAGCGGCTTCAACAACAACAACCACAGCTGCCCCAACAACAACAACCACAGCTGCTCCAACAACAGCAACCACAGCTGCCCCGACAACAACATCCACAGTTGCCCCAACAACAACAACCACAGCGGCTCCAACAACAACCACAGTTGCTCCAACTACAACAACTACAGCTGCACCAACAACAACCACAGTTGCCCCAACAACAACCACAGCTGCTCCAACTACAACAACCACAGCTGCCCCAACAACAACAACCACAGCTGCCCAAACAACAACAACCACAGCAGCTCCAACAACAACAACTGCTGCTGCTCTGACTACAACGACTACTGCTGCTCCAACAACAACAACCACGGCTGCTCTGACTAGAACAACTACAGCTGCCCCAACAACAACAACCACAGCTGGTCCAACAACAACACCAACAGCTGCTCCAACTACAACATCCACAGCGGCTCAAACAACAACAACCACAGCTGCCCCAACAACAACAACAACCACAGTGGCTCAAACAACAACAACCACAGCTGCTCCAACAAAAACAACTACTAGTGCTCCGACTACAACAACTACAGCTGTCCCAACAACAACAACCACAGCTTCTCCAACAACAACCACAGCTTCTCCAACTACAACAACCACAGCTGCCCCGACAACAACAACCACAGTTGCCCCAACAACAACAACCACAGCGGCTCCAACAACAACCACAGCTGCTCCAACAACAACAACTACTGCTGCTCCAGCAACAACAACCACGGCTGCTCTGACTAGAACAACTACAGCTGCCCCAACAACAACCACAGCTGGTCCAACAACAACACCAACAGCTGCTCCAACTACAACATCCACAGCGGCTCAAACAACAACAACCACAGCTGCCCCAACAACAACAACAACCACAGTGGCTCAAACAACAACAACCACAGTTGCTCCAACTACAACAACTACAGCTGCACCAACAACAACCACAGTTGCCCCAACAACAACCACAGCTGCTCCAACTACAACAACCACAGCTGCCCCAACAACAACAACCACAGCTGCCCAAACAACAACAACCACAGCAGCTCCAACAACAACAACTGCTGCTGCTCTGACTACAACGACTACTGCTGCTCCAACAACAACAACCACGGCTGCTCTGACTAGAACAACTACAGCTGCCCCAACAACAACAACCACAGCTGGTCCAACAACAACACCAACAGCTGCTCCAACTACAACATCCACAGCGGCTCAAACAACAACAACCACAGCTTCTCCAACAACAACCACAGCTGCTCCAACTACAACAACCACAGCTGCCCCGACAACAACAACCACAGTTGCCCCAACAACAACAACCACAGCGGCTCCAACAACAACCACAGCTGCTCCAACAACAACAACTACTGCTGCTCCAACAACAACAACCACGGCTGCTCTGACTAGAACAACTACAGCTGCCCCAACAACAACAACCACAGCTGCTCCAACAACAACACCAACAGCTGCTCCAACCACAACATCCACAGCGGCTCAAACAACAACAACCACAGCTGCCCCAACAACAACAACAACCACAGTGGCTCAAACAACAACAACCACAGCTCCTCCAACAAAAACAACTACTAGTGCTCCGACTACAACAACTACAGCTGTCCCAACAACAACAACCACAGCTTCTCCAACAACAACCACAGCTGCTCCAACTACAACAACCACAGCTGCCCCGACAACAACAACCACAGTTGCCCCAACAACAACAACCACAGCTTCTCCAACAACAACCACAGCTGCTCCAACTACAACAACCACAGCTGCCCCGACAACAACAACCACAGCTGCTCCAACAACAACAACTACTAGTGCTCCAACTACAACAACTACAGCTGCACCAAAATCAACCACAGCTGCCCCAACAACAACGACAGCTGCTCCAACAACAACAACCAGAGCTGCCCCAACAACAACAACTACTGCTGCTCTGACTACAACAACTACAGCTGCACCAACAACAACCACAGCTGCCCCAACAACAACCACAGCGGCTCCAACAACAACCACAGCCTCTCCAACAACAACAACTACTGCTGCTCCGACTACAACAACTACAGCTGTCCCAACAACAACAACCACAGCTTCTCCAACAACAACCACAGCTGCTCCAACTACAACATCCACAGCGGCTTCAACAACAACAACCACAGCTGCCCCAACATCAACAACCACAGCTGCTCCAACAACAACAACCACAGCTGCCCCAACAACAACAACCACAGCGGCTCCAACAACAACAACTACTGCTGCTCCGACTACAACAACTACAGCTGTCCCAACAACAACAACCACAGCGGCTCCAACAACAACCACAGTTGCTCCAACTACAACAACTACAGCTGCACCAACAACAACCACAGTTGCCCCAACAACAACCACAGCTGCTCCAACTACAACAACCACAGCTGCCCCAACAACAACAACCACAGCTGCCCAAACAACAACAACCACAGCAGCTCCAACAACAACAACTGCTGCTGCTCTGACTACAACGACTACTGCTGCTCCAACAACAACAACCACGGCTGCTCTGACTAGAACAACTACAGCTGCCCCAACAACAACAACCACAGCTGGTCCAACAACAACACCAACAGCTGCTCCAACTACAACATCCACAGCGGCTCAAACAACAACAACCACAGCTGCTCCAACAACAACAACAACCACAGTGGCTCAAACAACAACAACCACAGCTGCTCCAACAACAACAACTACTAGTGCTCCAACTACAACAACTACAGCTGTCCCAACAACAACAACCACAGCTTCTCCAACAACAACCACAGCTGCTCCAACAACAACAACCACAGCTGCCCCAACAACAACAACCACAGCGGCTCCAACAACAACAACTACTGCTGCTCCGACTACAACAACTACAGCTGTCCCAACAACAACAACCACAGCTTCTCCAACAACAACCACAGCTGCTGCAACTACAACATCCACAGCGGCTCCAACAACAACAACCACAGCTGCCCCAACAACAACAACCACAGCTGCCCCAACAACAACAACCACAGCTGCTCCAACAACAGCAACCACAGCTGCCCCGACAACAACAACCACAGTTGCCCCAACAACAACAACCACAGCGGCTCCAACAACAACCACAGTTGCTCCAACTACAACAACTACAGCTGCACCAACAACAACCACAGTTGCCCCAACAACAACCACAGCTGCTCCAACTACAACAACCACAGCTGCCCCAACAACAACAACCACAGCTGCCCAAACAACAACAACCACAGCAGCTCCAACAACAACAACTGCTGCTGCTCTGACTACAACGACTACTGCTGCTCCAACAACAACAACCACGGCTGCTCTGACTAGAACAACTACAGCTGCCCCAACAACAACAACAACCACAGTGGCTCAAACAACAACAACCACAGCTGCTCCAACAACAACAACAACTAGTGCTCCAACTACAACAACTACAGCTGTCCCAACAACAACAACCACAGCTTCTCCAACAACAACCACAGCTGCTCCAACTACAACAACCACAGCTGCCCCGACAACAACAACCACAGTTGCCCCAACAACAACAACCACAGCGGCTCCAACAACAACCACAGCTGCTCCAACAACAACAACTACTGCTGCTCCAGCAACAACAACCACGGCTGCTCTGACTAGAACAACTACAGCTGCCCCAACAACAACCACAGCTGGTCCAACAACAACACCAACAGCTGCTCCAACTACAACATCCACAGCGGCTCAAACAACAACAACCACAGCTGCCCCAACAACAACAACAACCACAGTGGCTCAAACAACAACAACCACAGCTGCTCCAACAACAACAACTACTAGTGCTCCAACTACAACAACTAAAGCTGTCCCAACAACAACAACCACAGCTTCTCCAACAACAACCACAGTTGCTCCAACTACAACAACTACAGCTGCACCAACAACAACCACAGCTGCCCCAACAACAACCACAGCGGCTCCAACAACAACCACAGCCTCTCCAACAACAACAACTACTGCTGCTCCGACTACAACAACTACAGCTGTCCCAACAACAACAACCACAGCTTCTCCAACAACAACCACAGCTGCTCCAACTACAACATCCACAGCGGCTTCAACAACAACAACCACAGCTGCCCCAACATCAACAACCACAGCTGCTCCAACAACAACAACCACAGCTGCCCCAACAACAACAACCACAGCGGCTCCAACAACAACAACTACTGCTGCTCCGACTACAACAACTACAGCTGTCCCAACAACAACAACCACAGCGGCTCCAACAACAACCACAGTTGCTCCAACTACAACAACTACAGCTGCACCAACAACAACCACAGTTGCCCCAACAACAACCACAGCTGCTCCAACTACAACAACCACAGCTGCCCCAACAACAACAACCACAGCTGCCCAAACAACAACAACCACAGCAGCTCCAACAACAACAACTGCTGCTGCTCTGACTACAACGACTACTGCTGCTCCAACAACAACAACCACGGCTGCTCTGACTAGAACAACTACAGCTGCCCCAACAACAACAACCACAGCTGGTCCAACAACAACACCAACAGCTGCTCCAACTACAACATCCACAGCGGCTCAAACAACAACAACCACAGCTGCCCCAACAACAACAACAACCACAGTGGCTCAAACAACAACAACCACAGCTGCTCCAACAACAACAACTACTAGTGCTCCAACTACAACAACTACAGCTGTCCCAACAACAACAACCACAGCTTCTCCAACAACAACCACAGCTGCTCCAACAACAACAACCACAGCTGCCCCAACAACAACAACCACAGCGGCTCCAACAACAACAACTACTGCTGCTCCGACTACAACAACTACAGCTGTCCCAACAACAACAACCACAGCTTCTCCAACAACAACCACAGCTGCTGCAACTACAACATCCACAGCGGCTCCAACAACAACAACCACAGCTGCCCCAACAACAACAACCACAGCTGCCCCAACAACAACAACCACAGCTGCTCCAACAACAGCAACCACAGCTGCCCCGACAACAACAACCACAGTTGCCCCAACAACAACAACCACAGCGGCTCCAACAACAACCACAGTTGCTCCAACTACAACAACTACAGCTGCACCAACAACAACCACAGTTGCCCCAACAACAACCACAGCTGCTCCAACTACAACAACCACAGCTGCCCCAACAACAACAACCACAGCTGCCCAAACAACAACAACCACAGCAGCTCCAACAACAACAACTGCTGCTGCTCTGACTACAACGACTACTGCTGCTCCAACAACAACAACCACGGCTGCTCTGACTAGAACAACTACAGCTGCCCCAACAACAACAACAACCACAGTGGCTCAAACAACAACAACCACAGCTGCTCCAACAACAACAACAACTAGTGCTCCAACTACAACAACTACAGCTGTCCCAACAACAACAACCACAGCTTCTCCAACAACAACCACAGCTGCTCCAACTACAACAACCACAGCTGCCCCGACAACAACAACCACAGTTGCCCCAACAACAACAACCACAGCGGCTCCAACAACAACCACAGCTGCTCCAACAACAACAACTACTGCTGCTCCAGCAACAACAACCACGGCTGCTCTGACTAGAACAACTACAGCTGCCCCAACAACAACCACAGCTGGTCCAACAACAACACCAACAGCTGCTCCAACTACAACATCCACAGCGGCTCAAACAACAACAACCACAGCTGCCCCAACAACAACAACAACCACAGTGGCTCAAACAACAACAACCACAGCTGCTCCAACAACAACAACTACTAGTGCTCCAACTACAACAACTAAAGCTGTCCCAACAACAACAACCACAGCTTCTCCAACAACAACCACAGTTGCTCCAACTACAACAACTACAGCTGCACCAACAACAACCACAGTTGCCCCAACAACAACCACAGCTGCTCCAACTACAACAACCACAGCTGCCCCAACAACAACAACCACAGCTGCCCAAACAACAACAACCACAGCAGCTCCAACAACAACAACTGCTGCTGCTCTGACTACAACGACTACTGCTGCTCCAACAACAACAACCACGGCTGCTCTGACTAGAACAACTACAGCTGCCCCAACAACAACAACCACAGCTGGTCCAACAACAACACCAACAGCTGCTCCAACTACAACATCCACAGCGGCTCAAACAACAACAACCACAGCTGCCCCAACAACAACAACAACCACAGTGGCTCAAACAACAACAACCACAGCTGCTCCAACAACAACAACTACTAGTGCTCCAACTACAACAACTACAGCTGTCCCAACAACAACAACAACCACAGTGGCTCAAACAACAACAACCACAGCTGCTCCGACAACAACAACCACAGTTGCCCCAACAACAACAACCACAGCGGCTCCAACAACAACCACAGTTGCTCCAACTACAACAACTACAGCTGCACCAACAACAACCACAGCTGCCCCAACAACAACCACATCTTCTCCAACACCAACCACAGCTGCTCCAACTACAACATCCACAGCGGCTTCAACGACAACAACCACAGCTGCTCCAACAACAACAACCACAGCTGCCCCGACAACAACAACCACAGCTGCTCCAACTACAACAACCACAGCTGCCCCAACAACAACCACATCTTCTCCAACACCAACCACAGCTGCTCCAACTACAACATCCACAGCGGCTTCAACATCAACAACCACAGCTGCTCCAACAACAACAACCACAGCTGCCCCAACAACAACAACCACAGCGGCTCCAACAACAACAACTACTGCTGCTCCGACTACAACAACTACAGCTGTCCCAACAACAACAACAACCACAGCGGCTCCAACAACAACCACAGTTGCTCCAACTACAACAACTACAGCTGCACCAACAACAACCACAGTTGCCCCAACAACAACCACAGCTGCTCCAACTACAACAACCACAGCTGCCCCAACAACAACAACCACAGCTGCCCAAACAACAACAACCACAGCAGCTCCAACAACAACAACTGCTGCTGCTCTGACTACAACGACTACTGCTGCTCCAACAACAACAACCACGGCTGCTCTGACTAGAACAACTACAGCTGCCCCAACAACAACAACCACAGCTGGTCCAACAACAACACCAACAGCTGCTCCAACTACAACATCCACAGCGGCTCAAACAACAACAACCACAGCTGCCCCAACAACAACAACAACCACAGTGGCTCAAACAACAACAACCACAGCTGCTCCAACAACAACAACTACTAGTGCTCCAACTACAACAACTACAGCTGTCCCAACAACAACCACAGCTTCTCCAACAACAACCACAGCTGCTCCAACAACAACAACCACAGCTGCCCCAACAACAACAACCACAGCGGCTCCAACAACAACAACTACTGCTGCTCCGACTACAACAACTACAGCTGTCCCAACAACAACAACCACAGCTTCTCCAACAACAACCACAGCTGCTGCAACTACAACATCCACAGCGGCTCCAACAACAACAACCACAGCTGCCCCAACAACAACAACCACAGCTGCTCCAACAACAGCAACCACAGCTGCCCCGACAACAACAACCACAGTTGCCCCAACAACAACAACCACAGCGGCTCCAACAACAACCACAGTTGCTCCAACTACAACAACTACAGCTGCACCAACAACAACCACAGTTGCCCCAACAACAACCACAGCTGCTCCAACTACAACAACCACAGCTGCCCCAACAACAACAACCACAGCTGCCCAAACAACAACAACCACAGCAGCTCCAACAACAACAACTGCTGCTGCTCTGACTACAACGACTACTGCTGCTCCAACAACAACAACCACGGCTGCTCTGACTAGAACAACTACAGCTGCCCCAACAACAACAACAACCACAGTGGCTCAAACAACAACAACCACAGCTGCTCCAACAACAACAACAACTAGTGCTCCAACTACAACAACTACAGCTGTCCCAACAACAACAACCACAGCTTCTCCAACAACAACCACAGCTGCTCCAACTACAACAACCACAGCTGCCCCGACAACAACAACCACAGTTGCCCCAACAACAACAACCACAGCGGCTCCAACAACAACCACAGCTGCTCCAACAACAACAACTACTGCTGCTCCAGCAACAACAACCACGGCTGCTCTGACTAGAACAACTACAGCTGCCCCAACAACAACCACAGCTGGTCCAACAACAACACCAACAGCTGCTCCAACTACAACATCCACAGCGGCTCAAACAACAACAACCACAGCTGCCCCAACAACAACAACAACCACAGTGGCTCAAACAACAACAACCACAGCTGCTCCAACAACAACAACTACTAGTGCTCCAACTACAACAACTAAAGCTGTCCCAACAACAACAACCACAGCTTCTCCAACAACAACCACAGTTGCTCCAACTACAACAACTACAGCTGCACCAACAACAACCACAGTTGCCCCAACAACAACCACAGCTGCTCCAACTACAACAACCACAGCTGCCCCAACAACAACAACCACAGCTGCCCAAACAACAACAACCACAGCAGCTCCAACAACAACAACTGCTGCTGCTCTGACTACAACGACTACTGCTGCTCCAACAACAACAACCACGGCTGCTCTGACTAGAACAACTACAGCTGCCCCAACAACAACAACCACAGCTGGTCCAACAACAACACCAACAGCTGCTCCAACTACAACATCCACAGCGGCTCAAACAACAACAACCACAGCTGCCCCAACAACAACAACAACCACAGTGGCTCAAACAACAACAACCACAGCTGCTCCAACAACAACAACTACTAGTGCTCCAACTACAACAACTACAGCTGTCCCAACAACAACAACCACAGCTTCTCCAACAACAACCACAGCTGCTCCAACAACAACAACCACAGCTGCCCCAACAACAACAACCACAGCGGCTCCAACAACAACAACTACTGCTGCTCCGACTACAACAACTACAGCTGTCCCAACAACAACAACCACAGCTTCTCCAACAACAACCACAGCTGCTGCAACTACAACATCCACAGCGGCTCCAACAACAACAACCACAGCTGCCCCAACAACAACAACCACAGCTGCCCCAACAACAACAACCACAGCTGCTCCAACAACAGCAACCACAGCTGCCCCGACAACAACAACCACAGTTGCCCCAACAACAACAACCACAGCGGCTCCAACAACAACCACAGTTGCTCCAACTACAACAACTACAGCTGCACCAACAACAACCACAGTTGCCCCAACAACAACCACAGCTGCTCCAACTACAACAACCACAGCTGCCCCAACAACAACAACCACAGCTGCCCAAACAACAACAACCACAGCAGCTCCAACAACAACAACTGCTGCTGCTCTGACTACAACGACTACTGCTGCTCCAACAACAACAACCACGGCTGCTCTGACTAGAACAACTACAGCTGCCCCAACAACAACAACAACCACAGTGGCTCAAACAACAACAACCACAGCTGCTCCAACAACAACAACAACTAGTGCTCCAACTACAACAACTACAGCTGTCCCAACAACAACAACCACAGCTTCTCCAACAACAACCACAGCTGCTCCAACTACAACAACCACAGCTGCCCCGACAACAACAACCACAGTTGCCCCAACAACAACAACCACAGCGGCTCCAACAACAACCACAGCTGCTCCAACAACAACAACTACTGCTGCTCCAGCAACAACAACCACGGCTGCTCTGACTAGAACAACTACAGCTGCCCCAACAACAACCACAGCTGGTCCAACAACAACACCAACAGCTGCTCCAACTACAACATCCACAGCGGCTCAAACAACAACAACCACAGCTGCCCCAACAACAACAACAACCACAGTGGCTCAAACAACAACAACCACAGCTGCTCCAACAACAACAACTACTAGTGCTCCAACTACAACAACTAAAGCTGTCCCTACAAAAACAACCACAGCTTCTCCAACAACAACCACAGTTGCTCCAACTACAACAACTACAGCTGCACCAACAACAACCACAGTTGCCCCAACAACAACCACAGCTGCTCCAACTACAACAACCACAGCTGCCCCAACAACAACAACCACAGCTGCCCAAACAACAACAACCACAGCAGCTCCAACAACAACAACTGCTGCTGCTCTGACTACAACGACTACTGCTGCTCCAACAACAACAACCACGGCTGCTCTGACTAGAACAACTACAGCTGCCCCAACAACAACAACCACAGCTGGTCCAACAACAACACCAACAGCTGCTCCAACTACAACATCCACAGCGGCTCAAACAACAACAACCACAGCTGCCCCAACAACAACAACAACCACAGTGGCTCAAACAACAACAACCACAGCTGCTCCAACAACAACAACTACTAGTGCTCCAACTACAACAACTACAGCTGTCCCAACAACAACAACAACCACAGTGGCTCAAACAACAACAACCACAGCTGCTCCGACAACAACAACCACAGTTGCCCCAACAACAACAACCACAGCGGCTCCAACAACAACCACAGTTGCTCCAACTACAACAACTACAGCTGCACCAACAACAACCACAGCTGCCCCAACAACAACCACATCTTCTCCAACACCAACCACAGCTGCTCCAACTACAACATCCACAGCGGCTTCAACGACAACAACCACAGCTGCTCCAACAACAACAACCACAGCTGCCCCGACAACAACAACCACAGCTGCTCCAACTACAACAACCACCGCTTCCCCAACAACAACAACCACAGTGGCTCAAACAACAACAACCACAGCTGCTCCAACAACAACAACTACTAGTGCTCCGACTACAACAACTACAGCTGTCCCAACAACAACAACCACAGCTTCTCCAACAACAACCACAGCTGCTCCAACTACAACATCCACAGCGGCTTCAACAACAACAACCACAGCTGCTCCAACAACAACAACCACAGCGGCTCCAACAACAACCACAGCTGCTCCAACAACAACAACTACTGCTGCTCCAACAACAACAACCACGGCTGCTCTGACTAGAACAACTACAGCTGCCCCAACAACAACAACCACAGCTGGTCCAACAACAACACCAACAGCTGCTCCAACTACAACATCCACAGCGGCTCAAACAACAACAACCACAGCTGCCCCAACAACAACAACAACCACAGTGGCTCAAACAACAACAACCACAGCTGCTCCAACAACAACAACTACTAGTGCTCCAACTACAACAACTACAGCTGTCCCAACAACAACAACCACAGCTTCTCCAACAACAACCACAGTTGCTCCAACTACAACAACTACAGCTGCACCAACAACAACCACAGTTGCCCCAACAACAACCACAGCTGCTCCAACTACAACAACCACAGCTGCCCCAACAACAACAACCACAGCTGCCCAAACAACAACAACCACAGCAGCTCCAACAACAACAACTGCTGCTGCTCTGACTACAACGACTACTGCTGCTCCAACAACAACAACCACGGCTGCTCTGACTAGAACAACTACAGCTGCCCCAACAACAACAACCACAGCTGGTCCAACAACAACACCAACAGCTGCTCCAACTACAACATCCACAGCGGCTCAAACAACAACAACCACAGCTGCCCCAACAACAACAACAACCACAGTGGCTCAAACAACAACAACCACAGCTGCTCCAACAACAACAACTACTAGTGCTCCAACTACAACAACTACAGCTGTCCCAACAACAACAACCACAGCTTCTCCAACAACAACCACAGCTGCTCCAACTACAACAACCACAGCTGCCCCGACAACAACAACCACAGTTGCCCCAACAACAACAACCACAGCGGCTCCAACAACAACCACAGCTGCTCCAACAACAACAACTACTGCTGCTCCAACAACAACAACCACGGCTGCTCTGACTAGAACAACTACAGCTGCCCCAACAACAACAACCACAGCTGCTCCAACAACAACACCAACAGCTGCTCCAACCACAACATCCACAGCGGCTCAAACAACAACAACCACAGCTGCCCCAACAACAACAACAACCACAGTGGCTCAAACAACAACAACCACAGCTGCTCCAACAAAAACAACTACTAGTGCTCCGACTACAACAACCACAGCTGTCCCAACAACAACAACCACAGCTTCTCCAACAACAACCACAGCTGCTCCAACTACAACAACCACAGCTGCCCCGACAACAACAACCACAGTTGCCCCAACAACAACAACCACAGCTTCTCCAACAACAACCACAGCTGCTCCAACTACAACAACCACAGCTGCCCCGACAACAACAACCACAGCTGCTCCAACAACAACAACTACTAGTGCTCCAACTACAACAACTACAGCTGCACCAAAAACAACCACAGCTGCCCCAACAACAACGACAGCTGCTCCAACAACAACAACCAGAGCTGCCCCAACAACAACAACTACTGCTGCTCTGACTACAACAACTACAGCTGCACCAACAACAACCACAGCTGCCCCAACAACAACCACAGCTGCTCCAACAACAACAACAACCACAGCTGCCCTGACAACAACAAGCACAGTTGCCCAAACAACAACCACAGCGGCTCCAACAACAACAACTGCTGCTGCTCTGACTACAACGACTACTGCTGCTCCAACTACTACATCCACAGCGGCTCCAACAACAACCACAGCCTCTCCAACAACAACTACTGCTGCTCCGACTACAACAACTACAGCTGTCCCAACAACAACAACCACAGCTTCTCCAACAACAACCACAGCTGCTCCAACTACAACATCCACAGCGGCTTCAACAACAACAACCACAGCTGCCCCAACATCAACAACCACAGCTGCTCCAACAATAACAACCACAGCTGCCCCAACAACAACAACCACAGCGGCTCCAACAACAACAACTACTGCTGCTCCGACTACAACAACAACAGCTGTCCCAACAACAACAACCACAGCGGCTCCAACAACAACCACAGTTGCTCCAACTACAACAACTACAGCTGCACCAACAACAACCACAGTTGCCCCAACAACAACCACAGCTGCTCCAACTACAACAACCACAGCTGCCCCAACAACAACAACCACAGCTGCCCAAACAACAACAACCACAGCAGCTCCAACAACAACAACTGCTGCTGCTCTGACTACAACGACTACTGCTGCTCCAACAACAACAACCACGGCTGCTCTGACTAGAACAACTACAGCTGCCCCAACAACAACAACCACAGCTGGTCCAACAACAACACCAACAGCTGCTCCAACTACAACATCCACAGCGGCTCAAACAACAACAACCACAGCTGCCCCAACAACAACAACAACCACAGTGGCTCAAACAACAACAACCACAGCTGCTCCAACAACAACAACTACTAGTGCTCCAACTACAACAACTACAGCTGTCCCAACAACAACAACCACAGCTTCTCCAACAACAACCACAGCTGCTCCAACAACAACAACCACAGCTGCCCCAACAACAACAACCACAGCGGCTCCAACAACAACAACTACTGCTGCTCCGACTACAACAACTACAGCTGTCCCAACAACAACAACCACAGCTTCTCCAACAACAACCACAGCTGCTGCAACTACAACATCCACAGCGGCTTCAACAACAACAACCACAGCTGCCCCAACAACAACAACCACAGCTGCCCCAACAACAACAACCACAGCTGCTCCAACAACAGCAACCACAGCTGCCCCGACAACAACAACCACAGTTGCCCCAACAACAACAACCACAGCGGCTCCAACAACAACAACAACCACAGTGGCTCAAACAACAACAACCACAGCTGCTCCAACAACAACAACTACTAGTGCTCCAACAACAACAACCACAGCTGCTCCAACAACAACAACTACTAGTGCTCCAACTACAACAACTACAGCTGTCCCAACAACAACAACATCCACAGCGGCTCAAACAACAACAACCACAGCTGCCCCAACAACAACAACAACCACAGTGGCTCAAACAACAACAACCACAGCTGCTCCGACAACAACAACCACAGTTTCCCCAACAACAACAACCACAGCGGCTCCAACAACAACCACAGTTGCTCCAACTACAACAACTACAGCTGCACCAACAACAACCACAGCTGCCCCAACAACAACCTCAGCTGCTCCAACAACAACAACTACTGCTGCTCCGACTACAACAACTACAGCTGTCCCAACAACAACAACCACATCTTCTCCAACTACTACAACCACAGCTGCTCCAACTACAACATCCACAGCGGCTTCAACGACAACAACCACAGCTGCTCCAACAACAACAACCACAGCTGCCCCGACAACAACAACCACAGCTGCTCCAACTACAACAACCACAGCTGCCCCAACAACAACAACCACAGTGGCTCAAACAACAACAACCACAGCTGCTCCAACAACAACAACTACTAGTGCTCCGACTACAACAACTACAGCTGTCCCAACAACAACAACCACAGCTTCTCCAACAACAACCACAGCTGCTCCAACTACAACAACCACAGCTGCCCCGACAACAACAACCACAGTTGCCCCAACAACAACAACCACAGCTGGTCCAACAACAACACCAACAGCTGCTCCAACTACAACATCCACAGCGGCTCAAACAACAACAAGCACAGCTGCCCCAACAACAACAACAACCACAGTGGCTCAAACAACAACAACCACAGCTGCTCCAACAACAACAACTACTAGTGCTCCCACTACAACAACTACAGCTGTCCCAACAACAACAACCACAGCTTCTCCAACAACAACCACAGCTGCTCCAACTATAACAACCACAGCTGCCCCGACAACAACAACCACAGTTGCCCCAACAACAACAACCACAGCGGCTCCAACAACAACCACAGCTGCTCCAACAACAACAACTACTGCTGCTCCAACAACAACAACCACGGCTGCTCTGACTAGAACAACTACAGCTGCCCCAACAACAACAACCACAGCTGGTCCAACAACAACACCAACGGCTGCTCCAACTACAACATCCACAGCGGCTCAAACAACAACAACTACAGCTGCACCAACAACAACCACAGCTGCCCCAACAACAACCTCAGCTGCTCCAACAACAACAACTACTGCTGCTCCGACTACAACAACTACAGCTGTCCCAACAACAACAACCACATCTTCTCCAACTACTACAACCACAGCTGCTCCAACTACAACATCCACAGCGGCTCAAACAACAACAACCACAGCTGCCCCAACAACAACAACAACCACAGTGGCTCAAACAACAACAACCACAGCTGCTCCAACAACAACAACTACTAGTGCTCCAACTACAACAACTACAGCTGTCCCAACAACAACAACCACAGCTTCTCCAACAACAACCACAGTTGCTCCAACTACAACAACTACAGCTGCACCAACAACAACCACAGTTGCCCCAACAACAACCACAGCTGCTCCTACTACAACAACCACAGCTGCCCCAACAACAGCAACCACAGCTGCCCAAACATCAACAACCACAGCAGCTCCAACAACAACAACTGCTGCTGCTCTGACTACAACGACTACTGCTGCTCCAACAACAACAACCACGGTTGCTCTGACTAGAACAACTACAGCTGCCCCAACAACAACAACCACAGCTGGTCCAACAACAACACCAACAGCTGCTCCAACTACAACATCCACAGCGGCTCAAACAACAACAACCACAGCTGCCCCAACAACAACAACAACCACAGTGGCTCAAACAACGACAACCACAGCTGCTCCAACAACAACAACTACTAGTGCTCCAACTACAACAACTACAGCTGTCCCAACAACAACAACCACAGCTTCTCCAACAACAACCACAGCTGCTCCAACTACAACAACCACAGCTGCCCCGACAACAACAACCACAGTTGCCCCAACAACAACAACCACAGCGGCTCCAACAACAACCACAGCTGCTCCAACAACAACAACTACTGCTGCTCCAACAACAACAACCACGGCTGCTCTGACTAGAACAACTACAGCTGTCCCAACAACAACAACCACAGCTGGTCCAACAACAACACCAACAGCTGCTCCAACTACAACATCCACAGCGGCTCAAACAACAACAACCACAGCTGCCCCAACAACAACAACAACCACAGTGGCTCAAACAACAACAACCACAGCTGCTCCAACAACAACAACTACTAGTGCTGCAACTACAACAACTACAGCTGTCCCAACAACAACAACCACAGCTTCTCCAACAACAACCACAGCTGCTCCAACTACAACAACCACAGCTGCCCCGACAACAACAACAACCACAGTTGCCCCAACAACAACAACCACAGCGGCTCCAACAACAACCACAGCTGCTCCAACAACAACAACTACTGCTGCTCCGACTACAACAACTACAGCTGTCCCAACAACAACAACCACAGCTTCTCCAACAACAACAACAGCTGCTCCAACTACAACATCCACAGTGGCTCAAACAACAACAACCACAGCTGCCCCAACAACAACAACAACCACAGTGGCTCAAACAACAACAACCACAGCTGCTCCAACAACAACAACTACTAGTGCTCCGACTACAACAACTACAGCTGCCCCAACAACAACAACCTCAGCTTCTCCAACAACAACCACAACTGCTCCAACTACAACAACCACAGCTGCTCCGACAACAACAACCACAGTTGCCCCAACAACAACAACCACAGCGGCTCCAACAACAACCACAGTTGCTCCAACTACAACAACTACAGCTGCACCAACAACAACCACAGCTGCCCCAACAACAACCTCAGCTGCTCCAACAACAACAACTACTGCTGCTCCGACTACAACAACTACAGCTGTCCCAACAACAACAACCACATCTTCTCCAACACCAACCACAGCTGCTCCAACTACAACATCCACAGCGGCTTCAACAACAACAACCACAGCTGCTCCAACAACAACAACCACAGCTGGTCCAACAACAACAACCACAGCTGCTCCTACTACAACAACCACAGCTGCCCCAACAACAGCAACCACAGCTGCCCAAACAACAACAACCACAGCAGCTCCAACAACAACAACTGCTGCTGCTCTGACTACAACGACTACTGCTGCTCCAACAACAACAACCACGGTTGCTCTGACTAGAACAACTACAGCTGCCCCAACAACAACAACCACAGCTGGTCCAACAACAACACCAACAGCTGCTCCAACTACAACATCCACAGCGGCTCAAACAACAACAACCACAGCTGCCCCAACAACAACAACAACCACAGTGGCTCAAACAACGACAACCACAGCTGCTCCAACAACAACAACTACTAGTGCTCCAACTACAACAACTACAGCTGTCCCAACAACAACAACCACAGCTTCTCCAACAACAACCACAGTGGCTCAAACAACAACAACCACAGCTGCTCCGACAACAACAACCACAGTTGCCCCAACAACAACAACCACAGCGGCTCCAACAACAACCACAGTTGCTCCAACTACAACAACTACAGCTGCACCAACAACAACCACAGCTGCCCCAACAACAACCTCAGCTGCTCCAACAACAACAACTACTGCTGCTCCGACTACAACAACTACAGCTGTCCCAACAACAACAACCACATCTTCTCCAACACCAACCACAGCTGCTCCAACTACAACATCCACAGCGGCTTCAACAACAACAACCACAGCTGCTCCAACAACAACAACCACAGCTGCCCCGACAACAACAACCACAGCTGCTCCAACTACAACAACCACAGCTGCCCCAACAACAACAACCACAGTGGCTCAAACAACAACAACCACAGCTGCTCCAACAACAACAACTACTAGTGCTCCGACTACAACAACTACAGCTGTCCCAACAACAACAACCACAGCTTCTCCAACAACAACCACAGCTGCTCCAACTACAACAACCACAGCTGCCCCGACAACAACAACCACAGTTGCCCCAACAACAACAACCACAGCTGGTCCAACAACAACACCAACAGCTGCTCCAACTACAACATCCACAGCGGCTCAAACAACAACAAGCACAGCTGCCCCAACAACAACAACAACAACAACCACAGTGGCTCAAACAACAACAACCACAGCTGCTCCAACAACAACAACTACTAGTGCTCCCACTACAACAACTACAGCTGTCCCAACAACAACAACCACAGCTTCTCCAACAACAACCACAGCTGCTCCAACTACAACAACCACAGCTGCCCCGACAACAACAACCACAGTTGCCCCAACAACAACAACCACAGCGGCTCCAACAACAACCACAGCTGCTCCAACAACAACAACTACTGCTGCTCCAACAACAACAACCATGGCTGCTCTGACTAGAACAACTACAGCTGCCCCAACAACAACAACCACAGCTGCTCCAACAACAACACCAACAGCTGCTCCAACCACAACATCCACAGCGGCTCAAACAACAACAACCACAGCTGCCCCAACAACAACAACAACCACAGTGGCTCAAACAACAACAACCACAGCTGCTCCAACAAAAACAACTACTAGTGCTCCGACTACAACAACCACAGCTGCTCCAACTACAACAACCACAGCTGCCCCGACAACAACAACCACAGTTGCCCCAACAACAACAACCACAGCTTCTCCAACAACAACCACAGCTGCTCCAACTACAACAACCACAGCTGCCCCGACAACAACAACCACAGCTGCTCCAACAACAACAACTACTAGTGCTCCAACTACAACAACTACAGCTGCACCAAAAACAACCACAGCTGCCCCAGCAACAACCACAGCTGCTCCAACAACAACAACCAGAGCTGCCCCAACAACAACAGCTACTGCTGCTCTGACTACAACAACTACAGCTGCACCAACAACAACCACAGCTGCCCCAACAACAACCACAGCTGCTCCAACAACAACAACAACCACAGCTGCCCTGACAACAACAAGCACAGTTGCCCAAACAACAACCACAGCGGCTCCAACAACAACGACTACTGCTGCTCCAACTACTACATCCACAGCGGCTCCAACAACAACCACAGCCTCTCCAACAACAACAACTACTGCTGCTCCGACTACAACAACTACAGCTGTCCCAACAAAAACAACCACAGCTTCTCCAACAACAACCACAGCTGCTCCAACTACAACATCCACAGCGGCTTCAACAACAACAACCACAGCTGCCCCAACATCAACAACCACAGCTGCTCCAACAACAACAACCACAGCTGCCCCAACAACAACAACCACAGCGGCTCCAACAACAACAACTACTGCTGCTCCGACTACAACAACTACAGCTGTCCCAACAACAACAACCACAGCGGCTCCAACAACAACCACAGTTGCTCCAACTACAACAACTACAGCTGCACCAACAACAACCACAGTTGCCCCAACAACAACCACAGCTGCTTCAACTACAACAACCACAGCTGCCCCAACAACAACAACCACAGCTGCCCAAACAACAACAACCACAGCAGCTCCAACAACAACAACTGCTGCTGCTCTGACTACAACGACTACTGCTGCTCCAACAACAACAACCACGGCTGCTCTGACTAGAACAACTACAGCTGCCCCAACAACAACAACCACAGCTGGTCCAACAACAACAACCACAGCTGCCCCGACAACAACAACCACAGTTGCCCAAACAACAACAACCACAGCTTCTCCAACAACAACCACAGCTGCTCCAACTACAACAACCACAGCTGCCCCGACAACAACAACCACAGCTGCTCCAACAACAACAACTACTAGTGCTCCAACTACAACAACTACAGCTGCACCAAAAACAACCACAGCTGCCCCAACAACAACGACAGCTGCTCCAACAGCAACAACCAGAGCTGCCCCAACAACAACAGCTACTGCTGCTCTGACTACAACAACTACAGCTGCACCAACAACAACCACAGCTGCCCCAACAACAACCACAGCTGCTCCAACAACAACAACAACCACAGCTGCCCTGACAACAACAAGCACAGTTGCCCAAACAACAACCACAGCGGCTCCAACAACAACAACTGCTGCTGCTCTGACTACAACGACTACTGCTGCTCCAACTACTACATCCACAGCGGCTCCAACAACAACCACAGCCTCTCCAACAACAACAACTACTGCTGCTCCGACTACAACAACTACAGCTGTCCCAACAACAACAACCACAGCTTCTCCAACAACAACCACAGCTGCTCCAACTACAACATCCACAGCGGCTTCAACAACAACAACCACACCTGCCCCAACATCAACAACCACAGCTGCTCCAACAACAACAACCACAGCTGCCCCAACAACAACAACCACAGCGGCTCCAACAACAACAACTACTGCTGCTCCGACTACAACAACTACAGCTGTCCCAACAACAACAACCACAGCGGCTCCAACAACAACCACAGTTGCTCCAACTACAACAACTACAGCTGCACCAACAACAACCACAGCTGGTCCAACAACAACACCAACAGCTGCTCCAACTACAACATCCACAGCGGCTCAAACAACAACAACCACAGCTGCCCCAACAACAACAACAACCACAGTGGCTCAAACAACAACAACCACAGCTGCTCCAACAACAACAACTACTAGTGCTCCAACTACAACAACTACAGCTGTCCCAACAACAACAACCACAGCTTCTCCAACAACAACCACAGCTGCTCCAACAACAACAACCACAGCTGCCCCAACAACAACAACCACAGCGGCTCCAACAACAACAACTACTGCTGCTCCGACTACAACAACTACAGCTGTCCCAACAACAACAACCACAGCTTCTCCAACAACAACCACAGCTGCTGCAACTACAACATCCACAGCGGCTTCAACAACAAACAACCACAGCTGCCCCAACAACAACAACCACAGCTGCCCCAACAACAACAACCACAGCTGCTCCAACAACAGCAACCACAGCTGCCCCGACAACAACAACCACAGTTGCCCCAACAACAACAACCACAGCGGCTCCAACAACAACCACAGTTGCTCCAACTACAACAACTACAGCTGCACCAACAACAACCACAGTTGCCCCAACAACAACCACAGCTGCTCCAACTACAACAACCACAGCTGCCCCAACAACAACAACCACAGCTGCCCAAACAACAACAACCACAGCAGCTCCAACAACAACAACTGCTGCTGCTCTGACTACAACGACTACTGCTGCTCCAACAACAACAACCACGGCTGCTCTGACTAGAACAACTACAGCTGCCCCAACAACAACAACCACAGCTGGTCCAACAACAACACCAACAGCTGCTCCAACTACAACATGCACAGCGGCTCAAACAACAACAACCACAGCTGCCCCAACAACAACAACAACCACAGTGGCTCAAACAACAACAACCACAGCTGCTCCAACAACAACAACTACTAGTGCTCCAACTACAACAACTACAGCTGTCCCAACAACAACAACCACAGCTTCTCCAACAACAACCACAGCTGCTCCAACTACAACAACCACAGCTGCCCCGACAACAACAACCACAGTTGCCCCAACAACAACAACCACAGCGGCTCCAACAACAACCACAGCTGCTCCAACAACAACAACTACTGCTGCTCCAGCAACAACAACCACGGCTGCTCTGACTAGAACAACTACAGCTGCCCCAACAACAACCACAGCTGGTCCAACAACAACACCAACAGCTGCTCCAACTACAACATCCACAGCGGCTCAAACAACAACAACCACAGCTGCCCCAACAACAACAACAACCACAGTGGCTCAAACAACAACAACCACAGCTGCTCCAACAACAACAACTACTAGTGCTCCAACTACAACAACTACAGCTGTCCCAACAACAACAACCACAGCTTCTCCAACAACAACCACAGTTGCTCCAACTACAACAACTACAGCTGCACCAACAACAACCACAGTTGCCCCAACAA
>NC_140204.1:15625006-15713006 GCF_965226575.1 Pagrus pagrus | reverse complement strand
CAACAACAACCACAGTGGCTCAAACAACAACAACCACAGCTGCTCCAACAACAACAACTACTAGTGCTCCCACTACAACAACTACAGCTGTCCCAACAACAACAACCACAGCTTCTCCAACAACAACCACAGCTGCTCCAACTACAACAACCACAGCTGCCCCGACAACAACAACCACAGTTGCCCCGACAACAACAACCACAGCGGCTCCAACAACAACCACAGCTGCTCCAACAACAACAACCACAGCTGCCCCGACAACAACAACCACAGTTGCCCCAACAACAACAACCACAGCTTCTCCAACAACAACCACAGCTGCTCCAACTACAACAACCACAGCTGCCCCGACAACAACAACCACAGCTGCTCCAACAACAACAACTACTAGTGCTCCAACTACAACAACTACAGCTGCACCAAAAACAACCACAGCTGCCCCAACAACAACCACAGCTGCTCCAACAACAACAACCAGAGCTGCCCCAACAACAACAGCTACTGCTGCCCTGACTACAACAACTACAGCTGCACCAACAACAACCACAGCTGCCCCAACAACAACCACAGCTGCTCCAACAACAACAACAACCACAGCTGCCCTGACAACAACAAGCACAGTTGCCCAAACAACAACCACAGCGGCTCCAACAACAACGACTACTGCTGCTCCAACTACTACATCCACAGCGGCTCCAACAACAACCACAGCCTCTCCAACAACAACAACCACAGCTGCTCCAACAACAACAACCACAGCTGCCCCAACAACAACAACCACAGCGGCTCCAACAACAACAACTACTGCTGCTCCGACTACAACAACTACAGCTGTCCCAACAACAACAACCACAGCGGCTCCAACAACAACCACAGTTGCTCCAACTACAACAACTACAGCTGCACCAACAACAACCACAGTTGCCCCAACAACAACCACAGCTGCTCCAACTACAACAACCACAGCTGCCCCAACAACAACAACCACAGCTGCCCAAACAACAACAACCACAGCAGCTCCAACAACAACAACTGCTGCTGCTCTGACTACAACGACTACTGCTGCTCCAACAACAACAACCACGGCTGCTCTGACTAGAACAACTACAGCTGCCCCAACAACAACAACCACAGCTGGTCCAACAACAACACCAACAGCTGCTCCAACTACAACATCCACAGCGGCTCAAACAACAACAACCACAGCTGCCCCAACAACAACAACAACCACAGTGGCTCAAACAACAACAACCACAGCTGCTCCAACAACAACAACTACTAGTGCTCCAACTACAACAACTACAGCTGTCCCAACAACAACAACCACAGCTTCTCCAACAACAACCACAGCTGCTCCAACAACAACAACCACAGCTGCCCCAACAACAACAACCACAGCGGCTCCAACAACAACAACTACTGCTGCTCCGACTACAACAACTACAGCTGTCCCAACAACAACAACCACAGCTTCTCCAACAACAACCACAGCTGCTGCAACTACAACATCCACAGCGGCTTCAACAACAACAACCACAGCTGCCCCAACAACAACAACCACAGCTGCCCCAACAACAACAACCACAGCTGCTCCAACAACAGCAACCACAGCTGCCCCGACAACAACAACCACAGTTGCCCCAACAACAACAACCACAGCGGCTCCAACAACAACCACAGTTGCTCCAACTACAACAACTACAGCTGCACCAACAACAACCACAGTTGCCCCAACAACAACCACAGCTGCTCCAACTACAACAACCACAGCTGCCCCAACAACAACAACCACAGCTGCCCAAACAACAACAACCACAGCAGCTCCAACAACAACAACTGCTGCTGCTCTGACTACAACGACTACTGCTGCTCCAACAACAACAACCACGGCTGCTCTGACTAGAACAACTACAGCTGCCCCAACAACAACAACCACAGCTGGTCCAACAACAACACCAACAGCTGCTCCAACTACAACATCCACAGCGGCTCAAACAACAACAACCACAGCTGCCCCAACAACAACAACAACCACAGTGGCTCAAACAACAACAACCACAGCTGCTCCAACAACAACAACTACTAGTGCTCCAACTACAACAACTACAGCTGTCCCAACAACAACAACCACAGCTTCTCCAACAACAACCACAGCTGCTCCAACAACAACAACCACAGCTGCCCCAACAACAACAACCACAGCGGCTCCAACAACAACAACTACTGCTGCTCCGACTACAACAACTACAGCTGTCCCAACAACAACAACCACAGCTTCTCCAACAACAACCACAGCTGCTGCAACTACAACATCCACAGCGGCTTCAACAACAACAACCACAGCTGCCCCAACAACAACAACCACAGCTGCCCCAACAACAACAACCACAGCTGCTCCAACAACAGCAACCACAGCTGCCCCGACAACAACAACCACAGTTGCCCCAACAACAACAACCACAGCGGCTCCAACAACAACCACAGTTGCTCCAACTACAACAACTACAGCTGCACCAACAACAACCACAGTTGCCCCAACAACAACCACAGCTGCTCCAACTACAACAACCACAGCTGCCCCAACAACAACAACCACAGCTGCCCAAACAACAACAACCACAGCAGCTCCAACAACAACAACTGCTGCTGCTCTGACTACAACGACTACTGCTGCTCCAACAACAACAACCACGGCTGCTCTGACTAGAACAACTACAGCTGCCCCAACAACAACAACCACAGCTGGTCCAACAACAACACCAACAGCTGCTCCAACTACAACATCCACAGCGGCTCAAACAACAACAACCACAGCTGCCCCAACAACAACAACAACCACAGTGGCTCAAACAACAACAACCACAGCTGCTCCAACAACAACAACTACTAGTGCTCCAACTACAACAACTACAGCTGTCCCAACAACAACAACCACAGCTTCTCCAACAACAACCACAGCTGCTCCAACAACAACAACCACAGCTGCCCCAACAACAACAACCACAGCGGCTCCAACAACAACAACTACTGCTGCTCCGACTACAACAACTACAGCTGTCCCAACAACAACAACCACAGCTTCTCCAACAACAACCACAGCTGCTGCAACTACAACATCCACAGCGGCTTCAACAACAACAACCACAGCTGCCCCAACAACAACAACCACAGCTGCCCCAACAACAACAACCACAGCTGCTCCAACAACAGCAACCACAGCTGCCCCGACAACAACAACCACAGTTGCCCCAACAACAACAACCACAGCGGCTCCAACAACAACCACAGTTGCTCCAACTACAACAACTACAGCTGCACCAACAACAACCACAGTTGCCCCAACAACAACCACAGCTGCTCCAACTACAACAACCACAGCTGCCCCAACAACAACAACCACAGCTGCCCAAACAACAACAACCACAGCAGCTCCAACAACAACAACTGCTGCTGCTCTGACTACAACGACTACTGCTGCTCCAACAACAACAACCACGGCTGCTCTGACTAGAACAACTACAGCTGCCCCAACAACAACAACCACAGCTGGTCCAACAACAACAACCACAGCTGCCCCAACAACAACAACAACCACAGTGGCTCAAACAACAACAACCACAGCTGCTCCAACAACAACAACTACTAGTGCTCCAACTACAACAACTACAGCTGTCCCAACAACAACAACCACAGCTTCTCCAACAACAACCACAGCTGCTCCAACTACAACAACCACAGCTGCCCCGACAACAACAACCACAGTTGCCCCAACAACAACAACCACAGCGGCTCCAACAACAACCACAGCTGCTCCAACAACAACAACTACTGCTGCTCCAGCAACAACAACCACGGCTGCTCTGACTAGAACAACTACAGCTGCCCCAACAACAACCACAGCTGGTCCAACAACAACACCAACAGCTGCTCCAACTACAACATCCACAGCGGCTCAAACAACAACAACCACAGCTGCCCCAACAACAACAACAACCACAGTGGCTCAAACAACAACAACCACAGCTGCTCCAACAACAACAACTACTAGTGCTCCAACTACAACAACTACAGCTGTCCCAACAACAACAACCACAGCTTCTCCAACAACAACCACAGTTGCTCCAACTACAACAACTACAGCTGCACCAACAACAACCACAGTTGCCCCAACAACAACCACAGCTGCTCCAACTACAACAACCACAGCTGCCCCAACAACAACAACCACAGCTGCCCAAACAACAACAACCACAGCAGCTCCAACAACAACAACTGCTGCTGCTCTGACTACAACGACTACTGCTGCTCCAACAACAACAACCACAGCTGCTCTGACTAGAACAACTACAGCTGCCCCAACAACAACAACCACAGCTGGTCCAACAACAACACCAACAGCTGCTCCAACTACAACATCCACAGCGGCTCAAACAACAACAACCACAGCTGCCCCAACAACAACAACAACCACAGTGGCTCAAACAACAACAACCACAGCTGCTCCAACAACAACAACTACTAGTGCTCCAACTACAACAACTACAGCTGTCCCAACAACAACAACCACAGCTTCTCCAACAACAACAACAGCTGCTCCAACTACAACATCCACAGCGGCTCAAACAACAACAACCACAGCTGCCCCAACAACAACAACAACCACAGTGGCTCAAACAACAACAACCACAGCTGCTCCAACAACAACAACTACTAGTGCTCTGACTACAACAACTACAGCTGCCCCAACAACAACAACCACAGCTTCTCCAACAACAACCACAACTGCTCCAACTACAACAACCACAGCTGCTCCGACAACAACAACCACAGTTGCCCCAACAACAACAACCACAGCGGCTCCAACAACAACAACCACAGTTGCTCCAACTACAACAACTACAGCTGCACCAACAACAACCACAGCTGCCCCAACAACAACCTCAGCTGCTCCAACAACAACAACTACTGCTGCTCCGACTACAACAACTACAGCTGTCCCAACAACAACAACCACATCTTCTCCAACACCAACCACAGCTGCTCCAACTACAACATCCACAGCGGCTTCAACAACAACAACCACAGCTGCTCCAACAACAACAACCACAGCTGCCCCGACAACAACAACCACAGCTGCTCCAACTACAACAACCACAGCTGCCCCAACAACAACAACCACAGTGGCTCAAACAACAACAACCACAGCTGCTCCAACAACAACAACTACTAGTGCTCCGACTACAACAACTACAGCTGTCCCAACAACAACAACCACAGCTTCTCCAACAACAACCACAGCTGCTCCAACTACAAAAACCACAGCTGCCCCGACAACAACAACCACAGTTGCCCCAACAACAACAACCACAGCTGGTCCAACAACAACACCAACAGCTGCTCCAACTACAACATCCACAGCGGCTCAAACAACAACAAGCACAGCTGCCCCAACAACAACAACAACCACAGTGGCTCAAACAACAACAACCACAGCTGCTCCAACAACAACAACTACTAGTGCTCCCACTACAACAACTACAGCTGTCCCAACAACAACAACCACAGCTTCTCCAACAACAACCACAGCTGCTCCAACTACAACAACCACAGCTGCCCCGACAACAACAACCACAGTTGCCCCAACAACAACCACAGCGGCTCCAACAACAACCACAGCTGCTCCAACAACAACAACTACTGCTGCTCCAACAACAACAACCACGGCTGCTCTGACTAGAACAACTACAGCTGCCCCAACAACAACAACCACAGCTGGTCCAACAACAACACCAACAGCTGCTCCAACTACAACATCCACAGCGGCTCAAACAACAACAACCACAGCTGCCCGAACAACAACAACAACCACAGTGGCTCAAACAACAACAACCACAGCTGCTCCAACAACAACAACTACTAGTGCTCCAACTACAACAACTACAGCTGTCCCAACAACAACAACAACCACAGCTTCTCCAACAACAACCACAGTTGCTCCAACTACAACAACTACAGCTGCACCAACAACAACCACAGTTGCCCCAACAACAACCACAGCTGCTCCAACTACAACAACCACAGCTGCCCCAACAACAACAACCACAGCTGCCCAAACAACAACAACCACAGCAGCTCCAACAACAACAACTGCTGCTGCTCTGACTACAACCACAGCTGCTCCAACAACAACAACTACTGCTGCTCCGACTACAACAACTACAGCTGTCCCAACAACAACAACCACAGCTTCTCCAACAACAACAACAGCTGCTCCAACTACAACATCCACAGCGGCTCAAACAACAACAACAACCACAGTTGCCCCAACAACAACAACCACAGCGGCTCCAACAACAACCACAGCTGCTCCAACAACAACAACTACTGCTGCTCCGACTACAACAACTACAGCTGTCCCAACAACAACAACCACAGCTTCTCCAAAACCAACAACAGCTGCTCCAACTACAACATCCACAGCGGCTCAAACAACAACAACCACAGCTGCCCCAACAACAACAACAACCACAGTGGCTCAAACAACAACAACCACAGCTGCTCCAACAACAACAACTACTAGTGCTCCGACTACAACAAATACAGCTGCCCCAACAACAACAACCACAGCTTCTCCAACAACAACCACAACTGCTCCAACTACAACAACCACAGCTGCTCCGACAACAACAACCACAGTTGCCCCAACAACAACAACCACAGCGGCTCCAACAACAACCACAGTTGCTCCAACTACAACAACTACAGCTGCACCAACAACAACCACAGCTGCCCCAACAACAACCTCAGCTGCTCCAACAACAACAACTACTGCTGCTCCGACTACAACAACTACAGCTGTCCCAACAACAACAACCACATCTTCTCCAACACCAACCACAGCTGCTCCAACTACAACATCCACAGCGGCTTCAACAACAACAACCACAGCTGCTCCAACAACAACAACCACAGCTGCCCCGACAACAACAACCACAGCTGCTCCAACAACAACAACCACAGCTGCCCCAACAACAACAACCACAGCGGCTCCAACAACAACAACTACTGCTGCTCCGACTACAACAACTACAGCTGTCCCAACAACAACAACCACAGCTTCTCCAACAACAACCACAGCTGCTGCAACTACAACATCCACAGCGGCTTCAACAACAACAACCACAGCTGCCCCAACAACAACAACCACAGCTGCCCCAACAACAACAACCACAGCTGCTCCAACAACAGCAACCACAGCTGCCCCGACAACAACAACCACAGTTGCCCCAACAACAACAACCACAGCGGCTCCAACAACAACCACAGTTGCTCCAACTACAACAACTACAGCTGCACCAACAACAACCACAGTTGCCCCAACAACAACCACAGCTGCTCCAACTACAACAACCACAGCTGCCCCAACAACAACAACCACAGCTGCCCAAACAACAACAACCACAGCAGCTCCAACAACAACAACTGCTGCTGCTCTGACTACAACGACTACTGCTGCTCCAACAACAACAACCACGGCTGCTCTGACTAGAACAACTACAGCTGCCCCAACAACAACAACCACAGCTGGTCCAACAACAACAACCACAGCTGCCCCAACAACAACAACAACCACAGTGGCTCAAACAACAACAACCACAGCTGCTCCAACAACAACAACTACTAGTGCTCCAACTACAACAACTACAGCTGTCCCAACAACAACAACCACAGCTTCTCCAACAACAACCACAGCTGCTCCAACTACAACAACCACAGCTGCCCCGACAACAACAACCACAGTTGCCCCAACAACAACAACCACAGCGGCTCCAACAACAACCACAGCTGCTCCAACAACAACAACTACTGCTGCTCCAGCAACAACAACCACGGCTGCTCTGACTAGAACAACTACAGCTGCCCCAACAACAACCACAGCTGGTCCAACAACAACACCAACAGCTGCTCCAACTACAACATCCACAGCGGCTCAAACAACAACAACCACAGCTGCCCCAACAACAACAACAACCACAGTGGCTCAAACAACAACAACCACAGCTGCTCCAACAACAACAACTACTAGTGCTCCAACTACAACAACTACAGCTGTCCCAACAACAACAACCACAGCTTCTCCAACAACAACCACAGTTGCTCCAACTACAACAACTACAGCTGCACCAACAACAACCACAGTTGCCCCAACAACAACCACAGCTGCTCCAACTACAACAACCACAGCTGCCCCAACAACAACAACCACAGCTGCCCAAACAACAACAACCACAGCAGCTCCAACAACAACAACTGCTGCTGCTCTGACTACAACGACTACTGCTGCTCCAACAACAACAACCACAGCTGCTCTGACTAGAACAACTACAGCTGCCCCAACAACAACAACCACAGCTGGTCCAACAACAACACCAACAGCTGCTCCAACTACAACATCCACAGCGGCTCAAACAACAACAACCACAGCTGCCCCAACAACAACAACAACCACAGTGGCTCAAACAACAACAACCACAGCTGCTCCAACAACAACAACTACTAGTGCTCCAACTACAACAACTACAGCTGTCCCAACAACAACAACCACAGCTTCTCCAACAACAACAACAGCTGCTCCAACTACAACATCCACAGCGGCTCAAACAACAACAACCACAGCTGCCCCAACAACAACAACAACCACAGTGGCTCAAACAACAACAACCACAGCTGCTCCAACAACAACAACTACTAGTGCTCTGACTACAACAACTACAGCTGCCCCAACAACAACAACCACAGCTTCTCCAACAACAACCACAACTGCTCCAACTACAACAACCACAGCTGCTCCGACAACAACAACCACAGTTGCCCCAACAACAACAACCACAGCGGCTCCAACAACAACAACCACAGTTGCTCCAACTACAACAACTACAGCTGCACCAACAACAACCACAGCTGCCCCAACAACAACCTCAGCTGCTCCAACAACAACAACTACTGCTGCTCCGACTACAACAACTACAGCTGTCCCAACAACAACAACCACATCTTCTCCAACACCAACCACAGCTGCTCCAACTACAACATCCACAGCGGCTTCAACAACAACAACCACAGCTGCTCCAACAACAACAACCACAGCTGCCCCGACAACAACAACCACAGCTGCTCCAACTACAACAACCACAGCTGCCCCAACAACAACAACCACAGTGGCTCAAACAACAACAACCACAGCTGCTCCAACAACAACAACTACTAGTGCTCCGACTACAACAACTACAGCTGTCCCAACAACAACAACCACAGCTTCTCCAACAACAACCACAGCTGCTCCAACTACAAAAACCACAGCTGCCCCGACAACAACAACCACAGTTGCCCCAACAACAACAACCACAGCTGGTCCAACAACAACACCAACAGCTGCTCCAACTACAACATCCACAGCGGCTCAAACAACAACAAGCACAGCTGCCCCAACAACAACAACAACCACAGTGGCTCAAACAACAACAACCACAGCTGCTCCAACAACAACAACTACTAGTGCTCCCACTACAACAACTACAGCTGTCCCAACAACAACAACCACAGCTTCTCCAACAACAACCACAGCTGCTCCAACTACAACAACCACAGCTGCCCCGACAACAACAACCACAGTTGCCCCAACAACAACCACAGCGGCTCCAACAACAACCACAGCTGCTCCAACAACAACAACTACTGCTGCTCCAACAACAACAACCACGGCTGCTCTGACTAGAACAACTACAGCTGCCCCAACAACAACAACCACAGCTGGTCCAACAACAACACCAACAGCTGCTCCAACTACAACATCCACAGCGGCTCAAACAACAACAACCACAGCTGCCCGAACAACAACAACAACCACAGTGGCTCAAACAACAACAACCACAGCTGCTCCAACAACAACAACTACTAGTGCTCCAACTACAACAACTACAGCTGTCCCAACAACAACAACAACCACAGCTTCTCCAACAACAACCACAGTTGCTCCAACTACAACAACTACAGCTGCACCAACAACAACCACAGTTGCCCCAACAACAACCACAGCTGCTCCAACTACAACAACCACAGCTGCCCCAACAACAACAACCACAGCTGCCCAAACAACAACAACCACAGCAGCTCCAACAACAACAACTGCTGCTGCTCTGACTACAACCACAGCTGCTCCAACAACAACAACTACTGCTGCTCCGACTACAACAACTACAGCTGTCCCAACAACAACAACCACAGCTTCTCCAACAACAACAACAGCTGCTCCAACTACAACATCCACAGCGGCTCAAACAACAACAACAACCACAGTTGCCCCAACAACAACAACCACAGCGGCTCCAACAACAACCACAGCTGCTCCAACAACAACAACTACTGCTGCTCCGACTACAACAACTACAGCTGTCCCAACAACAACAACCACAGCTTCTCCAAAACCAACAACAGCTGCTCCAACTACAACATCCACAGCGGCTCAAACAACAACAACCACAGCTGCCCCAACAACAACAACAACCACAGTGGCTCAAACAACAACAACCACAGCTGCTCCAACAACAACAACTACTAGTGCTCCGACTACAACAAATACAGCTGCCCCAACAACAACAACCACAGCTTCTCCAACAACAACCACAACTGCTCCAACTACAACAACCACAGCTGCTCCGACAACAACAACCACAGTTGCCCCAACAACAACAACCACAGCGGCTCCAACAACAACCACAGTTGCTCCAACTACAACAACTACAGCTGCACCAACAACAACCACAGCTGCCCCAACAACAACCTCAGCTGCTCCAACAACAACAACTACTGCTGCTCCGACTACAACAACTACAGCTGTCCCAACAACAACAACCACATCTTCTCCAACACCAACCACAGCTGCTCCAACTACAACATCCACAGCGGCTTCAACAACAACAACCACAGCTGCTCCAACAACAACAACCACAGCTGCCCCGACAACAACAACCACAGCTGCTCCAACTACAACAACCACAGCTGCCCCAACAACAACAACCACAGTGGCTCAAACAACAACAACCACAGCTGCTCCGACAACAACAACTACTAGTGCTCCGACTACAACAACTACAGCTGTCCCAACAACAACAACCACAGCTTCTCCAACAACAACCACAGCTGCTCCAACTACAACAACCACAGCTGCCCCGACAACAACAACCACAGCTGCTCCAACAACAACAACCACAGCGGCTCCAACAACAACCACAGTTGCTCCAACTACAACAACTACAGCTGCACCAACAACAACCACAGTTGCTCCAACAACAACAACCAGAGCTGCCCCAACAACAACAACTACTGCTGCTCTGACTACAACAACTACAGCTGCACCAACAACAACCACAGCTGCTCCAACTACAACAACCACAGCTGCTCCAACTACAACAACTACAGCTGCCCCAACAACAACCACAGCTGCTCCAACAACTACAACCACAGCTGCCCTAACAACAACAACCACAGCTGCTCCAACTACATCAACCACAGCTGCTCCAACTACAACAACTACAGCTGCCCCAACAACAACCACAGCTGCTCCAACAACTACAACCACAGCTGCCCAAACAACAACAACCACAGCGGCTCCAACAACAACGACTGCTGCTGCTCTGACTACAACGACTACTGCTGCTCCAACAACAACAACCACAGCTGCTCCACCTACAACATCCACAGCGGCTCCAACTACAACAACCACAGCTGCCCCGACAACAACAACCACAGTTGCCCAAACAACAACAACCACAGCTTCTCCAACAAAAACCACAGCTGCTCCAACTACAACATCCACAGCGGCTTCAACAACAACAACCACAGCTGCCCCAACATCAACAACCACAGCTGCTCCATCTACAACAACCACAGCTGCCCCAACAACAACAACCACAGCTGCTCCAACAACAACAACAACAGCTGCTCCAACTACAACATCCACAGTGGCTCAAACAACAACAACCACAGCTGCCCCAACAACAACCACAGTTGCTCCAACTACAACAACTACAGCTGCACCAACAACAACCACAGCTGCCCCAACAACAACCACAGCTGCTCCAACAACAACAACCACAGCTGCCCCAACAACAACAACTACTGCTGCTCTGACTACAACAACTACAGCTGCACCTACAACAACCACAGCTGCCCCAACAACAACCACAGCTGCTCCACCTACAACAACCACAGCTGCCCTAACAACAACAACCACAGCTGCTCCAACTACAACATCCATAGCTGCTCCAACTACAACAACCACAGCTGCTCCAACTACAACAACTACAGCTGCCCCAACAACAACCACAGCTGCTCCAACAACTACAACCACAGCTGCCCAAACAACAACAACCACAGCGGCTCCAACAACAACGACTGCTGCTGCTCTGACTACAACGACTACTGCTGCTCCAACAACAACAACCACAGCTGCTCCACCTACAACATCCATAGCGGCTCCAACTACACCAACCACAGCTGCCCCGACAACAACAACCACAGTTGCCCAAACAACAACAACCACAGCTTCTCCAACAACAACCACAGCTGCTCCAACTACAACATCCACAGCGGCTTCAACAACAACAACCACAGCTGCCCCAACATCAACAACCACAGCTGCTCCAACTACAACAACCACAGCTGCCCCAACAACAACAACCACAGCTGCTCCAACAACAACAACAACCACAGCTGCTCCACCTACAACATCCACAGCGGCTCCAACTACAACAACCACAGCTGCCCCGACAACAACAACCACAGTTGCCCAAACAACAACAACCACAGCTTCTCCAACAACAACCACAGCTGCTCCAACTACACCATCCACAGCAGCTTCAACAACAACAACCACAGCTGCCCCAACATCAACAACCACAGCTGCTCCAACTACAACAACCACAGCTGCCCCAACAACAACAACCACAGCTGCTACTACAACAACAACAACAACAACAACAACAGCTGCTCCAACTACAACATCCACAGTGGCTCAAACAACAACAACCACAGCTGCCCCAACAACAACAACAACCACAGTGGCTCCAACTACAACAACTACAGCTGCACCAACAACAACCACAGCTGCCCCAACAACAACCACAGCTGCTCCAACAACAACAACAACAGCTGCTCCAACTACAACATCCACAGTGGCTCAAACAACAACAACCACAGCTGCCCCAACAACAACCACAGTTGCTCCAACTACAACAACTACAGCTGCACCAACAACAACCACAGCTGCCCCAACAACAACCACAGCTGCTCCAACAACAACAACCACAGCTGCCCCAACAACAACAACTACTGCTGCTCTGACTACAACAACTACAGCTGCACCTACAACAACCACAGCTGCCCCAACAACAACCACAGCTGCTCCACCTACAACAACCACAGCTGCCCTAACAACAACAACCACAGCTGCTCCAACTACAACATCCATAGCTGCTCCAACTACAACAACCACAGCTGCTCCAACTACAACAACTACAGCTGCCCCAACAACAACCACAGCTGCTCCAACAACTACAACCACAGCTGCCCAAACAACAACAACCACAGCGGCTCCAACAACAACGACTGCTGCTGCTCTGACTACAACGACTACTGCTGCTCCAACAACAACAACCACAGCTGCTCCACCTACAACATCCATAGCGGCTCCAACTACACCAACCACAGCTGCCCCGACAACAACAACCACAGTTGCCCAAACAACAACAACCACAGCTTCTCCAACAACAACCACAGCTGCTCCAACTACAACATCCACAGCGGCTTCAACAACAACAACCACAGCTGCCCCAACATCAACAACCACAGCTGCTCCAACTACAACAACCACAGCTGCCCCAACAACAACAACCACAGCTGCTCCAACAACAACAACAACCACAGCTGCTCCACCTACAACATCCACAGCGGCTCCAACTACAACAACCACAGCTGCCCCGACAACAACAACCACAGTTGCCCAAACAACAACAACCACAGCTTCTCCAACAACAACCACAGCTGCTCCAACTACACCATCCACAGCAGCTTCAACAACAACAACCACAGCTGCCCCAACATCAACAACCACAGCTGCTCCAACTACAACAACCACAGCTGCCCCAACAACAACAACCACAGCTGCTACTACAACAACAACAACAACAACAGCTGCTCCAACTACAACATCCACAGTGGCTCAAACAACAACAACCACAGCTGCCCCAACAACAACAACAACAACCACAGTGGCTCCAACTACAACAACTACAGCTGCACCAACAACAACCACAGCTGCCCCAACAACAACCACAGCTGCTCCAACAACAACAACCACAGCTGCCCCAACAACAACAACTACTGCTGCTCTGACCACAACAACTACAGCTGCACCAACAACAACCACAGCTGCCCCAACAACAACCACAGCTGCCCCAACAACAACCACAGCGGCTCCAACAACAACAACTGCTGCTGCTCTGACTACAACGACTACTGCTGCTCCAACTGCTACATCCACAGCGGCTCCAACAACAACCACAGCTGCTCCAACAACAACAACAACTGCTGCTCCGACTACAACAACTACAGCTGTCCCAACAACAACAACCACGGCTGCTCCAACAACAACCACAACCACAGCTGCACCAACAACAAAAACCACAGCGGCTGCAACTACAACAACTACTGCTGCCCCAACAACAACTACCACAGCTGCCCCAACAACAACAACCACAGCGGCTCCAACAACAACCACAGCTGCTCCAACAACAACAACTACAGCTGCACCAACAACAACCACAGCTGCCCCAACAACAACCACAGCTGCTCCAACAACTACAACCACAGCTGCCCAAACAACAACAACCACAGCGGCTCCAACAACAACGACTGCTGCTGCTCTGACTACAACGACTACTGCTGCTCCAACAACAACAACCACAGCTGCTCCACCTACAACATCCATAGCGGCTCCAACTACACCAACCACAGCTGCCCCGACAACAACAACCACAGTTGCCCAAACAACAACAACCACAGCGGCTCCAACAACAACAACTGCTGCTGCTCTGACTACAACGACTACTGCTGCTCCAACTACTACATCCACAGTGGCTCCAACAACAACCACAGCTGCTCCAACAACAACAACTACTGCTGCTCCGACTACAAAAACTACAGCTGTCCCAACAACAACAACCACAGCTGCTCCAACAACAACAACCACAGCTGCCCCAACAACAACCACAGCTGCTCCAACAACAACAACCACAGCTGCCCCAACAACAACAACTACTGCTGCTCTGACTACAACAACTACAGCTGCACCTACAACAACCACAGCTGCCCCAACAACAACCACAGCTGCTCCAACTACAACAACCACAGCTGCCCCAACAACAACAACCACAGCTGCTCCAACTACAACATCCACAGCTGCTCCAACTACAACAACCACAGCTGCTCCAACTACAAAAACTACAGCTGCCCCAACAACAACCACAGCTGCTCCAACAACTACAACCACGGCTGCCCAAACAACAACAACCACAGCGGCTCCAACAACAACGACTGCTGCTGCTCTGACTACAACGACTACTGCTGCTCCAACAACAACAACCACAGCTGCTCCACCTACAACATCCACAGTGGCTCCAACTACAACAACCACAGCTGCCCCGACAACAACAACCACAGTTGCCCAAACAACAACAACCACAGCGGCTCCAACAACAACAACTGCTGCTGCTCTGACTACAACGACTACTGCTGCTCCAACTACTACATCCACGGCTGCCCAAACAACAACAACCACAGCGGCTCCAACAACAACGACTGCTGCTGCTCTGACTACAACGACTACTGCTGCTCCAACAACAACAACCACAGCTGCTCCACCTACAACATCCACAGCGGCTCCAACTACAACAACCACAGCTGCCCCGACAACAACAACCACAGTTGCCCAAACAACAACAACCACAGCGGCTCCAACAACAACAACTGCTGCTGCTCTGACTACAACGACTACTGCTGCTCCAACTACTACATCCACAGCGGCTCCAACAACAACCACAGCTGCTCCAACAACAACAACTACTGCTGCTCCGACTACAATAACTACAGCTGTCCCAACAACAACAACCACAGCTTCTCCAACAACAACCACAGCTGCTCCAACTACAACATCCACAGCGGCTTCAACAACAACAACCACAGCTGCCCCAACATCAACAACCACAGCTGCTCCAACTACAACAACCACAGCTGCCCCAACAACAACAACCACAGCTGCTCCAACTACAACAACCACAGCTGCCCCGACAACAACAACCACAGTTGCCCCAACAACCACAACGGCTCCAACAACAACCACAGCTGCTCCAACAACAACAACCACTGCTGCTCCAACAACAACCGCAACCACAGCTGCCCCGACAACAACAACCACAGCGGCTGCAACTACAACAACTACAGCTGTCCCAACAACAACAACCACAGCTGCCCCGACAACAACAACCACAGTTGCCCCAACAACCACAACGGCTCCAACAACAACCACAGCTGCTCCAACAACAACAACCACTGCTGCTCCAACAACAACCGCAACCACAGCTGCCCCGACAACAACAACCACAGCGGCTGCAACTACAACAACTACTGCTGCCCCAACAACAACCACAGCTGCCCCAACAACAACTACCACAGCTGCCCCAACAACAACAGTGGTTCCCACAACAACAACCACAGCTGCTCCAACTACATCAACTACAGCTGCACCAACAACAACAACCACAGCTGCCCCAACAACAACCACAGCTGCCCCAACAACAACAACCACAGCGGCTCCGACAACAACTACCACAGCTGCCCCAACAACAACAACCACAGCGGCTCCAACAACAACCACGGCTGCTCTGACTACAACAACTACAGCTACCCCAACAACAACAACCACAGCTGCTCCAACAACAACAACCACAGCTGCTCCAACTACAACAACCACAGCTGCTCCAACTACAACAACTACAGCTGCACCAACAACAACCACAGCGGCTCCAACAACAACAACTGCTGCTACTTTGACTACACTGACTACTGCTGCTCCAACAACAACAACCACGGCTGCTCTGACTACAACAACTACAGCTACCCCAACAACAACAACCACAGCTGCTCCAACAACAACAACCACAGCTGCTACAACTACAACATCCACAGCGGCTCCAACAACAACAACCACAGCTGCCCCAACAACAACAACCACAGCGGTTCCAACAACAACCACAGCTGCTCCAACAACAACAACTACTGCTGCTCCGACTACAACAACTACAGCTGTCCCAACAACAACAACCACAGCTTCTCCAACTACAACATCCACAGCGGCTTCAACAACAACAACCACAGCTGCCCCAACAACAACAACCACAGCTGCTCCAACAACAACAACCACAGCTGCTCCAACTACAACATCCACAGCGGCTCCAACTACAACAACCACAGCTGCCCCGACAACAACAACCACAGCTGCTCCAACAACAACAACCACAGCTGCCCCAACAACAACAACCACAGCGGGTCCAACAACAACAACAACTGCTGCTCCGACTACAACAACTACTGCTGCTCCAACAACAACAACCACAGTGGCTCCGACGACAAACACAGCTGCACCAACAACAACCACAGCTGCCCCAACAACAACCACAGCTGCCCCGACAACAACAGCCACACTTGCCCCAACAACAACAACCACAGCGGCTCCAACAACAACCACAGTTGCTCCAACTACAACAACTACAGCTGCACCAACAATAACCACAGCTGCCCCAACAACAACCACAGCTGCTCCAACAACATCCACAGGTGCTCCAACTACAACATCCACAGCTGCTCCAACAACAACAACAACAGCTGCTCCAACTACAACATCCACAGCGGCTCCAACAACAACAACCACAGCTGCCCCAACAACAACAACCACAGCGGCTCCAACAACAACCACAGCTGCTCCAACAACAACCACAGCTGCTCCAACTACAACATCCACAGCGGCTCCAACAACAACAACCACAGCTGCCCCAACAACAACAACCACAGCGGCTCCAACAACAACCACAGCTGCTCCAACAACAACCACAGCTGCTCCAACTACAACAACTACAGCTGCACCAACAACAACCACAGCTGTCCCAACAACAACCACAGCTGCTCCAACAACAACAACCACAGCTGCCTCAACAACAACCACAGCGGCTTCAACAACAACATCCACAGCGGCTCCAACTACAACAACCACAGCTGCCCTGACATCAACAACCACAGCTGCTCCAACAACAACAACCACAGCTGCCCCAACAACAACAACCACAGCGGGTCCAACAACAACAACAACTGCTGCTCCGACTACAACAACTACTGCTGCTCCAACAACAACAACCACAGTGGCTCCGACGACAAACACAGCTGCTCCAACAACAACAACCACAGCTGCTCCAACTACAACAACGACAGCTGCTCAGACTACAACAACTACAGCTGCACCAACAACAACCACAGCTGCCCCAACAACAACCACAGCTGCCCCAACAACAACAACCACAGCGGCTCCAACAACAACCACAGCTGCTCCAACAACAACCACAGCTGCTCCAACTACAACAACTACAGCTGCACCAACAACAACCACAGCTACCCCAACAACAACAACCACAGCTGCTCCAACAACAACAACCACAGCTGCCCCAACAACAACAACCACAGCGGGTCCAACAACAACAACAACTGCTGCTCCGACTACAACAACTACTGCTGATCCAACAACAACAACCACAGTGGCTCCGACGACAAACACAGCTGCTCCAACAACAACAACCACAGCTGCTCCAACTACAACAACCACAGCTGCTCCAACTACAACAACTACAGCTGCACCAACAACAACCACAGCGGCTCCAACAAGAACAACTGCTGCTGCTCTGACTACAATGACTACTGCTGCTCCAACAACAACAACCACGGCTGCTCTGACTACAACAACTACAGCTACCCCAACAACAACAACCACAGCTGCTCCAACAACAACAACCACAGCTGCTACAACTACAACATCCACAGCGACTCCAACAACAACAACCACAGCTGCCCCAACAACAACAACCACAGCGGTTCCAACAACAACCACAGCTGCTCCAACAACAACAACTACTGCTGCTCCGACTACAACAACTACAGCTGTCCCAACAACAACAACAACCACAGCTTCTCCAACAACAACCACAGCTGCTCCAACTACAACATCCACAGCGGCTTCAACAACAACAACCACAGCTGCCCCAACAACAACAACCACAGCTGCTCCAACAACAACAACCACAGCTGCTCCAACTACAACATCCACAGCGGCTCCAACTACAACAACCACAGCTGCCCCGACAACAACAACCACAGCTGCCTCAACAACAACAACCACAGCTGCCCCAACAACAACAACCACAGCGGGTCCAACAACAACAACAACTGCTGCTCCGACTACAACAACTACTGCTGCTCCAACAACAACAACCAAAGTGGCTCCGACGACAAACACAGCTGCTCCAACAACAACAACAACCACAGCTGCTCCAACTACAACAACGACAGCTGCTCAGACTACAACAACTACAGCTGCACCAACAACAACCACAGCTGCCCCAACAACAACCACAGCTCCCCCGACAACAACAACCACCGTTGCCCCAACAACAACAACCACAGCGGCTCCAACAACAACCACAGTTGCTCCAACTACAACAACTACAGCTGCACCAACAACAACCACAGCTGCCCCAACAACAACCACAGCTGCTCCAACAACATCCACAGCTGCTCCAACTACAACATCCACAGCTGCTCCAACAACAACAACAACAGCTGCTCCAACTACAACATCCACAGCGGCTCCAACAACAACAACCACAGCTACCCCAACAACAACAACCACAGCTGCTCCAACAACAACAACCACAGCTGCCCCAACAACAACAACCACAGCGGGTCCAACAACAACAACAACTGCTGCTCCGACTACAACAACTACTGCTGCTCCAACAACAACAACCACAGTGGCTCCGACGACAAACACAGCTGCTCCAACAACAACAACCACAGCTGCTCCAACTACAACAACCACAGCTGCTCCAACTACAACAACTACAGCTGCACCAACAACAACCACAGCGGCTCCAACAACAGCAACTGCTGCTACTCTGACTACAATGACTACTGCTGCTCCAACAACAACAACCACGGCTGCTCTGACTACAACAACTACAGCTACCCCAACAACAACAACCACAGCTGCTCCAACAACAACAACCACAGCTGCTACAACTACAACATCCACAGCGACTCCAACAACAACAACCACAGCTGCCCCAACAACAACAACCACAGCGGTTCCAACAACAACCACAGCTGCTCCAACAACAACAACTACTGCTGCTCCGACTACAACAACTACAGCTGTCCCAACAACAACAACCACAGCTTCTCCAACTACAACATCCACAGCGGCTTCAACAACAACAACCACAGCTGCCCCAACAACAACAACCACAGCTGCTCCAACAACAACAACCACAGCTGCTCCAACTACAACATCCACAGCGGCTCCAACTACAACAACCACAGCTGCCCCGACAACAACAACCACAGCTGCTCCAACAACAACAACCACAGCTGCCCCAACAACAACAACCACAGCGGGTCCAACAACAACAACAACTGCTGCTCCGACTACAACAACTACTGCTGCTCCAACAACAACAACCACAGTGGCTCCGACGACAAACACAGCTGCACCAACAACAACCACAGCTGCCCCAACAACAACCACAGCTGCCCCGACAACAACAGCCACACTTGCCCCAACAACAACAACCACAGCGGCTCCAACAACAACCACAGTTGCTCCAACTACAACAACTACAGCTGCACCAACAATAACCACAGCTGCCCCAACAACAACCACAGCTGCTCCAACAACATCCACAGGTGCTCCAACTACAACATCCACAGCTGCTCCAACAACAACAACAACAGCTGCTCCAACTACAACATCCACAGCGGCTCCAACAACAACAACCACAGCTGCCCCAACAACAACAACCACAGCGGCTCCAACAACAACCACAGCTGCTCCAACAACAACCACAGCTGCTCCAACTACAACAACTACAGCTGCACCAACAACAACCACAGCTGTCCCAACAACAACCACAGCTGCTCCAACAACAACAACCACAGCTGCCCCAACAACAACCACAGCGGCTTCAACAACAACAACCACAGTGGCTCCGACAACAACCACAGCTGCTCCAACAACAACAACCACAGCTGCTCCAACTACAACATCCACAGCGGCTCCAACAACAACGACAAAAGCTGCTCTGACTACAACAACTACAGCTGCCCCAACAACAACAACAACAGCTGCTCCAACAACAACAACCACAGCTGCCCCAACAACAACAACCACAGCGGGTCCAACATCAACAACAACTGCTGCTCCGACTACAACAACTACTGCTGCTCCAACAACAACAACCACAGTGGCTCCGACGACAAACACAGCTGCTCCAACAACAACAACCACAGCTTCTCCAACAACAACCACAGCTGCTCCAACTACAACATCCACAGCGGCTTCAACAACAACAACCACAGCTGCCCCAACAACAACAACCACAGCTGCTCCAACAACAACAACCACAGTTGCCCCAACAATAACAACCACAGCGGCTCCAACAACAACCACAGCTGCTCCAACAACAACAACCACAGCTGCTCCAACTACAACAACTACAGCTGCACCAACAACAACCACAGCTGCCCCAACAACAACCACAGCTGCTCCAACAACAACAACAGCCACAGCTGCCCCAACAACAACAACCACAGCTGCTCCAACAACAACTACTGCTGCTCCAACAAGAACAACCACAGCTGCTCCAACTACAACAACTACAGCTGCACCGACTACAACAACTACTGCTGATCCGACTACAACAACTACAGCTGCCCCAACAACAACAACCACAGCTGCTCCAACTACAACAACCACAGCTGCCCCGACAACAACAACCACAGCTGCCCCAACAACAACAACCACAGCTGCCCCAACAACAACAACTACAGCCACTCCAACAACAACCACAGCTGCCCTGACAACAACAACCACAGCAGCTCCTACAACAACTACCACAGCTGCTCCAACTACAACAACTACAGCTGCTCCAACAACAACAACCACAGCTGCTCCAACAACACCTGCTGCAACAACCACTGACCCTGTTGCTTATGTCATATCAGCAACCTTGCAGAATGAAATCTTTACCGATGACTTGCTCAACTCCAACAGCCCTCGATTCATAGAACTTTCAGGAAAAGCTACAGGCCGTGTGAGTAATTTTAAAGTTATGTCATTTCCAATTCATTTTGTCAGTACTGAGCATAATTATTTGGACAGAATGTTTTAGCTGAAATACAAGATAGTTTTTTATTTTATTATTTTTAATTTCACTAAAAATGTATTTCAGTGAAAATTGTATTGTGTCAAATTCCTTTTGAAGCATATTGTGCTTGACGGCTAATCAAGCTTTTTAAATCTTGTTGTCTTCCTGCAGTGTAATCAAATATATCGAGCAAGATTTGGTTCTGACTTTGACCAGTGCATTGTGAGACAATTCAGGTAAAAAAAACTTTTCTAACAGTGATATGCAGGTTTTTGGTCCTAAAAATTTGTGTCTTCAGGGGCCACTTGTTCAAAGGTAATCTGATTGGATTTTGGTTATCGGATTGGATCAAATCTTGAAAATGGGTTGTTCAATAGGGAAAGAAGGATTCTGAAATCGGAATAGATCACAGAATCCAATCCTAGTTGTAATCTGGATCAAACCTTCAGTTTGTGTTGTTCAAAATATTTCAGTAGGATTTGGGTAACTTTGATCCCAAAAAACAGGATCATCCTGATCCCAACAGGGGGTAGGATTTCAAGGTGGATTTCAGGAAGAAAATGTAGTAAAACTTAAAAATTGGTCAAATAATACATTTGTATGATTTAGTGTATATACACTTTTATTTATATTTTACACTTGACTTGTTTAACCGTTACAGTGATAAAGTAGATAAAGTAGACATAGGCTACCAATTAAGCCTTTCAGTATAGTAAAGTAAAAAATAAATAAAAATACAAATAAAAATGATCTTGTCCCCATGAAACAATCCCCCAACAGATTTCAATAACAAACAAAAATAATATATTACATTTATCTGTCCTTCATCACTATATATTAATTTCAAAGAAACAATCATCAGAGATGATCAAAAATAATTTCTAACAAGAGAGGTTGGTCTGGTTCTTCAACAGGCTCAGGTGCATCATAAACATCATCACAGAGAGGGACATTGCGCCTGGTAGCGATGTTCATGTTGTTCATGTTGGGTCTTCTACCTGTTGTTCTTTACATAGCTGGTAGCCCACATTGTGACATGTTGTCCCATTCAGAGCCCTAGTAATCTGGATTTGGTGATCTTGAAAACTGTGTATCTGGATCAGGGTAATCCAATGAAATGGGATTTCCAAATCCTGATCATTTTTATCCAGATTAAATGTTTTGAACAACTGGCCCCCGATGTTGATAGTGTGACATACATTACAAATGACACATAGATACTGTAGTCGTCTTATATCATTATTTGACATTTGTCCTCTTCTGTTTTATGATACAGGGCTGCTCCAGCTCAACAAACACGAATCGTTGAAACTGAAGTAGAGTTTTCAGTTGTGTTCAATCGGTCTGTCCCTGTTGCAGCACTCCCAATGAATCCTGTTGTTGCTCAAACCTTAGTTGATGCTGCAAACGATTCCAACACCTTCAATGTGACCTTTGGTGCCTCTTCAGTTGCATTAATCTGTAAGTAAACTGTTTAGCTCCGTATAAGTCTGTTATACTGGTGCTCAGTGATGTCAGTCTGATAGCAAACAAGGATAAAGAAATGCTTTTGGATCAGGTACAAGAACTTTTTTAGTTTTTTAAACCTATTCCTTTAAAAATGTTTTCACAGCGGGTCCAGTTCCTGCACCTATTACTACTGCAACGACAACTGCTGCAACTACTACTGTCGCTCCTGCAACAGCTACAACTACAACTGCTGCAACTACTACTGCCGCACCTGCAACACCTGTAACTACAACAGCTACAGACACAACTGCTGCAACGACAAACAACAACATGTCCTTCCGATCTGTTAATCCATGCATTTATTTAATGCTGCTTTTCTTGGCCCATAACATACTAATTTAATTAATAATTACACAACAACAATTACTCTATACTGCTGGGATATATATATATATCAAAGTATTGTTGTATAAAGAGTTGGGTAATTTATATATACTATTGGGTATTTAAAAGGTCTTTAACAGGTTTAAATTTAATTGGATGAACCCCACATAAACCCTGTAACCCATGTACATTGTTATGCAGTCTTACTGTTGCAACAAGAAAAGCAGTGGAAACAGCAAAAGCTGCCCAAACAACAACCACAGCTGCCCCAGCAACGACCACAGCTGCCTCAACGACATGACGACCATCACTGGAAATTAATTTCATTGCTAGTAGAAATCTAGGACTCATGATAATCTTAAGTGTTGTATGGTTTCAGATGAGCTTTATATTACATTTTTGACAGTGGATTAGTATGGCTGGCGAGACAATGACCAGGCTCCTGAGCTGGACAGAATGACACCGCCAGAAAATAATGGCACTATTGCACTATTGCACAATTAACAATTAATGTCACTCTTTCAAATAAATGCAAGTCTTTTGTAATTTGTGCAAGCAAGAGATTATTCAAAATGCTGTGGTTTTTTTTTACAATTTTATTTAAAATTATCTTAACCACTAGGTAGTCTCCAAATGCATGTAAAATTCATGCTTATAGTTCACTTGATAGCATCGAAGCATCGGAGTATAAATCACCTCCACAGAAAGTATATTGTAAAGGAAACAAATGTCTTAAATGAAGTGAAGGAATACATGCAGCTTATTGTGGACTGTACACAACAATGTTGAATCAATGCCAAAATTCACGGGTCATGGTATAAATTAATATGTATATCAAAACAATGCACTTTCAATTTTTTTATTTATACAAACTGTATTTATTTAATCATGCATAGCTGTATTCTGTGAGATGTCTTATGCTATTTATAGTTTCTGTCAATAAGATTAAAATGATCAGAATACAAAATATTTAAAGAATTTTATTTGTCTCTTGTGTGATGTTTTGTAGTCTTGGTGGGTAAAAAGAAAGTTAATCAGGGCAGGAGTTTGTGTTGTTTACAGACAATCAAATCCTCGTGTGTGATTTCATATAATTAGTGCCTTAAAATGAGCCGGTCTCAGCCTTTGTTGTGTCCATAGATCATGTTGGTTCAGAAAGAGGACAGGGAGTGAGGAAGAGAAATATGACTTCCGGTGACATGCTGTGAGGACGCCAAACGCCGACCACGCCGCTTCTTCAAACAATTAAGATCAATGATTGAGTTTTATATCTCCCCTAAGTCAGCTCTTTGTGGTTATTTATACCACTCGTCAAACTTATGCCGTCTACACTCCGCAGTGCAACAATGGATCCCGAAGCATTTGGGAAAATGATTAGAGATATTGTGCGGGAGGAAATCTCAACAGCTTTTGACAGGAAACTGAAGCCGATACAGGAGGAGCTAAGTAAATTAAATCTCACATTAACAGCATGCAAATCAAAAGTGGAGGATTTGGAAATTGCTGCAAATACAATGGAAGAACGCATGCAAACTCTTGAGATGAGCTACAAAGCTCTGTTGGGAGAGAACGAAGAATTAAAAGAAAAAACACAAGCACTGGAAAATCACAGCAGGAAGTTTAATCTCCGAATTATTGGCCTACAACAGGGGATAGAGGCAGGTAACCCTACTGCCTTTGTTACCAAGCTCCTGTATGAACTGTTCGAAGAAAAACTGGGGCCACAACCACTTGTGAGCATAGTGCACCGCACCGGACCAGTTGCTCAAAATGAGAGCCGCTGTATGATCACCCGGCTACACAGCTTTGAAGTGAGACGCACCATCCAGCGCCTGGTCGGAGCCATGGGGGGTAAACTAAACTACAGAGGACGAAGAATTCATATCTATCCTGACATGACCACAGAGCAGCACAAACAACAGGCTCAGTTTAACGACATCAGGGCGCTATTACGCACAGCCAACCTGAGGCATGGCATCGTTTATCCTGGCAAACTGCTGGTGACTTTCAGGGAGAAAACGTACGCCTTCACTAGAGCAACGGAAGCGATGGATTTCTTCGAGCAACAGGTGAAACCATCTCTTAATATCCCGACTGACTGAAAGTTTTCTGTCATCAGTTATCATGAGGTGGCGACACTAACTTTCCTATTTACGACAGTTGTTGGACTTGAGAGATATCTTCTTTCTTTTCTCTTTTTTTTTCTTCCATTCTCCCATCTTCTAACATCAAGGTAGTAATTTTGGTAATAAGATTAGTAACTCGGTTTAACTATATTAATGAACTTGGGAGTCACTTAAAGAAGCGGCAAGGATCTGTGTTTTTTCTTTCTCCTTGTTAAAGTGTGTTACACCTCCGTACAGATGGGGCGGAGTGAGAGGAGTCCGTTTAATAGGACAATATATTTTCTTTATGCTACAACTTTATTTTTGAGTGTACTTGTGTCTTATTGGTGGGGGGATGTCGGGATCTTCTCTATATTTTTGTGAAGAATGGTGCTGGTATAAATTCCTGGTTTATCAGAATATTGTTGTAACTCACTCTCCATTTATATACTCCCTTCTCCTGAATGTTTCGGTGTTGAAAACCACATGGGTAGTTTGAATATTTTGTGTTGCAACTTAAAGGGCCTTAATTCCCCTAATAAGAGAGTAGCCTGTTTAGATCTATTAGCAAGAAACAACATTGATTTAGCTATGTTTCAGGAGACACATTTGCAAAGAGATGATGTTAACAGATTGGAAAATCACCTGTATAAAGTATGTGCTTCCTCTTCTGCTTTAAATAAAACAAAAGGGGTCATAATACTAATACGTAAAGCACTACGAATTACCATCATTGACAAGGGAGATGATGAAGATGGTAGAGTTTCTTTTGTTAAGTGTATTTACAATGAATGGAAACTGGCATTTATCAACATATATGCGCCTAATTCATATGATAATGTCTTTTTTACTTAATTGAATAGTATATTGGCTGAACTTTCTGACTTTGAATTGGTAATCGGCTCTGACATGAATGCCATATTGGATCACAAATTGGATTAATCAAGTAAATCTCACTCCAATGTACAAGCAACCAAAGCATTACAGCATTTACTCTCTGACTTTAATCTTATGGATGTCTGGTGGCTACATCATCCCACAGCTAAGGAGTATACTTTCTTTTCAAATAGGCATAAAACTTTTACATGGATAGACTTCATTTTTATGTCTGCTCCCCTTATCTCTTTGGTTCAAAACATAGAAATAAAGCATATGACCCTAACAGATCACCATGCATATGTATGTCAATTGATGATCTCAAATTTGTCTAAAAGAGCCACTAGGTGGCGGTTTGATCTAACTTTGTTGCAAAATCAAGATTTCTGTGAACAATTTGAACTGGAACTTGCAGAATTTTTGGAGATGAATCGTCACTCTGTGGATGATGCTAGATATCTCTGGGACTCAATAAAAGGCTTCATAAGGAATTATGCCAGTTCATATTCTTCTAGACTTAATAAAGCCCAGCTTACGAGAATTGTGGAATTAGAGGCCTCAATGTCTGACTTAGAACGATCTCAACAAATGCATTTTTCTTAACAAACAGCCAAGTCATTAAACAAAATAAAAGTAGAACTTAACTTAATACTAACGCAGAGAGCTGAGTTTGTTATACATAAAAATAGAATTTTTTCATGGTAATCGTCCCAGTCGGCTTTTAGCCAATACATTAATCAAAGATTCTTTAACTTCTATAAAAAGCTGTACACTTCAGATAACATTTCATCAGCATCGGATAAGGACAACTATCTTCAGAAATTAAAGCTAATTTCATTATCAAAAGAAGAAGTGTCAATATTAGGGGCCCCTTTATCGCTTGATGAACTCAATCAGTCCTTAGAAGAAATGAATAAAGGTAGGTCCCCTGGAATTGATGGCATATATCCTGAGGTCTATTTAAAATTTTGGAGCACTTTAGGACCACCATTACTGGAGATGTTTAAGACAGCTATTCAAAAAGGATGTTTTGGAAGAGATGTAAACACAGCTTTAATAATACTTCTTTCAAATAAAGATAAGGACCCAACTAATTACGTTAACTATCGCCCCCCATCGTTATTGAATGCAGATATCAAATTATTTTCAAAGACACTTGCTAGTCGGTTGGAGGTATGTCTGCCAAAATTGATTCATCCAGATCAAAGTGGATTTGTAAAAAAGCGCCTCTCAGCAGACAATTTGGGTCATCTATTGCATTTTCTTGATACTTCTGATAATCTATCATCAAAAGCCATTTTGTCAATTGATGCAGAAAAGGCCTTTGATCGCCTTGAGTGGTCTTTTCTATGGTCTGTATTGAATTCCATGGGTTTGGGGTCTAATTTTATTAACATGGTCAAAACTATTTATGCAAATCCTTCAGCTAGTGTAGTTACAGGTAATATACATTCTCCTCCCTTTAAATTAAGCAGGAGCAGTCGGCAGGGAGATCCGATTTCATCAATGTTGTTTATATTATCATTGGAGCCTTTGGCACAGTCTATTAGGTTATCTCCAAACATTACACCAATAAAAATAAAATCCACTCTGCATCATATATCCTTATTTGCTGATGACGTCCTTTTATTTTTTTCTGATATTAAGTACTCTCTTCCAAACATCCTTAATATATTCGAACAGTTTAGTTATGTCTCCAGCTATAAGATAAACTGGTCTAAGTCCTCCCTCTTACCATTGAACTCTGCGAGCAAGGAGGAATGTACAGATTTCAATATCCCAGTAGTATCTCACTTTAAATACTTAGGAGTAAATGTATTTACATCATTACAAAAAACAATCACTAAGAATTATAATAACACCCTGAGTATGATCAAACAAGACCTGGAAAGATGGCAGAAGCTACCTATATTTCTGTCTGGTAGAATTTCAATAATTAAAATAAAATGAATGTGCTTCCTAGAGTTAATTTCTGAAGCTACATGCTACCTTTGGCACCTCCTCCAAGATATTGGGAGAAAATACATAGCATTATTACTAGGTTTTTATGGAGAGGCAGACGACCTAAAATAAAGTTAACTAATTTACAAAGAAAGAAGGAGTTAGGAGGTTTATCAGTCCCTAATTTCAAACTTTACTTCCACGCCCTTACTATTCGTCCTTTTGTTAAAATGGTTTAGTAAGAAAACTTTACCTCCATGGCTTAACATTGAGAAGAATCTGGTGGCACCTGCTTCTTTAAATGATTGGCTATTACTGAACCATACTTCAGTTTGCATTTATTGACAGAGAGACCTGTAAACAAACAATGTTATTCAAAATTTCAGGAAAATAGAAAGAATATACAATTGGACATCTAAATGGCATGCAAGTACTCCATTATTCCATAACAGCCTTCTTAAGTCTGGTGGGGAGCACTTTATCTCACCTCAGTGGTCTAAAGCAGGAATCCACAGTTTAGGAGACATTATGAATGACGATGGATTAAGAGGTTTTCAGGATTTGAGTGAAACCTTTAAACTGTCATCAAATTCCTTCTTTTTATATTTACAATTACGTTCTGCCTTAAGAGCAGCAGGTATATTAACTGATAGGAAACCTATTAATCATCCAATAATGGAATTATTTAGGAAAATATCAGGGCTACCTAAAGGACACGTTTCTGCAATTTATAATAGTTTGTTGGAGCATATGCAGACCCCTTTAGCGATAACAAATGTGTGGAATAAGGACTGCCCTGAGCCATCTATAGACTGGCATAGAGTTTGGAGGAATGTTGCTTACTCCTCACAAAACCTAAATAATAAGTTAACCAATCTCAACTTCCCATATCGCACTTACTTAACACCAATACGGCGTTTCATGATTAAGTTATTTAAAAAATGTGCAGGTGTTGTGTGTTATTTGTTATTATTTTCATTTTTTATTTTTATTTTTATCTTTTTTTTTTCTTTTTTTTTCTGCCAATTGTACATAGTAATGATATCAATTTGTTTAATGGTTGGAGTGTGTACATGTGCTTATACGTATATTTATTGTTATTTCTCTATATATGTATATACATATTGTTTTTTTTGTTTTGTTTAATTGATTAATAAAAAAAAAAAAGAAAGAGGGCAGGGAGTGATACACAGTTTACTTTGGCAATGAGATTCTTTTTTATTCAAATACCACCTGACAGTCTCAGAGAGGCTTTGCTGTTCTTAAATCTCCTCACCCTCAGAGTATAACAAGGCTTTCACAGTAAGAATATTACAATAAATCTTGGAAAACTTAACTCCTTTTTTAAGTTGATAAAGAAGCCAATGGCAATGGCAAGCCTAGACTTTATAAAAGCAAAGGATGCTGTAGCATTCAATAAAAAATAAATAAGGTGCAATGCACACAATTGCTTGTCAGTTAGTTTGTGAGTTACATCCAAGTAAGACATTCAATTTTATGCCTCCACGCCAGCTAAAGCCATGGCTGTTTGTGTGTCCCTCCGTCCCATTCTAGTGAATGCAATGTTTTCGGAATGCCATGAAGGAATTTTCTTCAAATTTCGCAGAAACTTCCATTGTACACAAGGATCAACTGATTAGAATGTCATTTACCTCACGAAACAAGATTTTGGCCATACCTCAAAAATTTAAATGGTAATTTTGTGTGAAGCATCCACATTTTACAATTTGCAGCTTCTATGCAGGAATGTCGATACTTTATTGTACTGCTGATATTGAGCTTCATTTGATTGCTGCACCATGTGACAAAGCTCTCTATCAGTCCTCTGTAGTAAAGACAGCATGTTTCTCATTGAAAATTATTTCTGTAACACACAGATATACAGACGTTTTTTGCCATCCAGCTGGTCCTATTGCAAGAGGATAGTGATGACCATATCAGTGGTTTTTATACTTTTCCTTGTTAAATAAGTTTGGGTACAGGTGATCACCTAATCAGTACCTCATTAAGTAGAATGAGGTGTGCTTGTGTTGGAATTCAACAGACACTGGAATGGAATGGCTGTCGTAGAGATGCTGATTTCAGAAAAAATGCAGTGGTCTCTTAATTTTTTCCAGAGCTGTATGTATATATGTATACAGTCTGGTTATATCCCAGGTGTATTGTTCTGTTCATAAAACGGAATAAAAATGTGTACCAAACTATATCTATGTTCATCCACAGGGGGAGCCATCACATCTTAACAATGTGTTTCTCCATAACCACTCAATGTTTCATGACACACAGTACACTATCTGCTCCAGGCGTATGATTTTTAGTTATGCCAGAATTGATCATTTGATGTGGCTTGTGACATCATGTGAAATAAATTACTCCATTTTATAGGCCATGTTAAACTTTTCAAATAAGTCCATAACAGGAATTCATCCTATCCTATGGGATGTTTGTGTAAATGTCTTTGCAGGTAAAATACTAAAAAAAAAGCAGCTCTCAACAGCAATGATTTTCTTCTCAACAAAATCCAGTCTCTCTTCAATCTTATGGTTTGGTTTTTGCTCTGATATCCAGTTTCACCTGTGACACCTGTGAGCCTTTTCAAACCATGCCCAATCAACTGAGTTTACCACAAATTACATCCAGTCAAGATGTTAATGTGATGTTTTGGATTTGTTTCTAATAAACTCATAAAGTTTCTAAAGCCTTGTCTTCACTTCGCCAAGATGGGGTATTGAGTATAGATTGATGAGGAAAAAAATAATTTAATGATTTTAGCATTAGGCTGCACCATGACAAAAAGTAAAAAAGTCAAAGGGTCTTGCAAATTGTGTGGTAACAAAAAGGTTTTAAATTTAACTGTATAAACCCTGCAAAAACCCTTAACTTAGCCTCCTTAAACATTACAACTGTGGAATGCACCAGCAACTTGTTTCACAGGAAAAACGTAGGGAATAAACATACCATGATACATACCATGCTACAGAGTCAGTAAAATTGCACATCAATGGCTGACAGTCTGTATTTTGTGATTTGACTTGCTTCATGACTAAGGTGCACAATATTTCTGATAAATTGTCACTCAAGAGTCAGATTATTACTCTTTATTACAATTCAGTAGATAAAGCACCTCATATACAGTATGTGAACTGTCACATAAGATGAAAGGTTTGTAATGTCATAGATGTGAATTGGACTGAACTAACACACACTAAAAAAGTTTTTAAAAAACTCTAAAGCAGATAGAAAGGAAATTATAACTTTTTGTCTTATATCTTTTCATTTTTAGTGTCCATTTTGTATACTGTGTGTATTTTATTTTTTATTTCACATATTTATAGTGATAACAGATAATTGTCAGTTAAGATTTTTCTTTATATATATGTTGTGAATTCCTGCTTCAACTGTTCTTTAATTTTCCATTATTGTGGCACGTGCAGCCATTCTTAGCATGATAAAATGCTCTGTATTAGGTACAAACACAACAGCATCATATTATTAAAGCAACATGATACAACTTCTTACCTTAAAATAACAGCTTCAAACTCATGTTGATGGTACAGTGTCTTGCAATAGGGTGAACGATGTCTCTGTCTCAGCCAGCCTGTCTCAGCCACTCTGGTTCTGATGCCACAAACACAACAGCAATGTTCGAAACACCCCCTTCGAACATCACATTTTTTGGAACAGAACTTTTTATCCTGGAAAGTTGGATTCATCTTCACCACCATCATTGCCACCAGCAATGAGCCAGTAAACTACTAGCCTCGTCACCCCTCATTTAGCCACTTGTTAGCAACCACCGTTTATACGTAAGCACTTAAAATATTAATCTATAATATTTAATAATTAAATTGTGGGACATTCAATGATGTATTTTATGTTGTAGAACAAAACTTCTTATTTCAGTCATTTAACCGAAAAACCCATTAAAAATACCCATTGACTTTGAAACGAGGGAACTGGAAGTGCAAAAATACTAACTGATCTCCAGGTTTTAGGACTCATTACTGCAGAACGCTATACCTTGAAGAATACTGATGTTTCATACCATGGGAAAAAATTGACAAAACATTGATGGCATAACATTTTAGATTTTCAGTAAAAGATCAATTTAACAAGGCTTGTGTACTGTGTGTTAAGCACAACAGCATCAAGTTAACTTGACCTTAGCGAAAGCTGCTGTAATTATCATTTTAGCTAACTTTCTTTCTCCTTTGCAGTTAGCAAACCCCTTTATGTATTTTTTTGAGCTACCTCTCTTTGTCTGTATGTCACTGGGAGTGCCAGAATTGCTAGCTTACCCTGTTCTGGCATTGCTGGTAAACAGGAGGATCCTGCTCTCTGCGCATTCCGGAGCAGACAGGACCGCCTCTTTATGGAGTTCTCTGTTCTCTGACTGGGTAAAGTGGGCAGGGATACTGGAAAATGTATTTTCTCTTTTACAGCATGAGCAGGGGGAGGAGAAACATGGGTTACTGACCAACATTCTATAATAACAGTGATTGGAACATAGAGCTATTTAATGCTTATTTTATTTAAAAAATAATGCTTACAGCAGCTTGAAAGTCTTTTTCTGGCAAGTGTTACTCAACTATCAGAGATTCCTCAGGCTGGATAGCTCTTAGGGGGATCAGCTTAGCTTTGATAATTACAATGCAAATGGCTGTTGGGCCAACAACAGGACAACACACTTAACAATAACAGTTTACTGAGCCTTCTTATTTAATGCAGGTGCTTTGCTAAACTTGGTGTGTTGGCACTGGCCTGTACAAGTCACAAGTAAGCACTAAAGTGAGTGAGAGGGGGCAGGGCTATGTGTGTGTGTGTGTGTGTGTGTGTGTGTGTGTGTGTGTGTGTGTGTGTGTCAAACAGTGATGGTAGTGAGGAAGGAGGACTCAGCTCCCCTTCATGAAGTTGATTAATGTAAGCCAGGTTTCATGATACTTTTAAGTCTGGTCTTTTACTGTGGAGGTTAACTTCCATATTTGAATGATCTGTTAGTTTAGCCATTGTATATGCAATGAATTAATAATAATAATATTTAAATTCCTGTTAATAAAAGTTACATGAGTTTCAAGTGAAGTTTGAAAGATGAAGTGATGAGACAGATCCTGTGGCAATGTGCTCCTTGTGAAACCCCATTAGTAACTGACGGCTGTCACTGGTATGCAAAACTTATTAGTGTCCTTTATTTACAACAAATGACTGTAAATTGCGATTGTATGGACTCACGAGAAAAGTGACTGAAAAAATGTCAAACTGGTCATATTGTAACAACTTTGCATTACTGTTAAGAGATGAGACAAGATTTTAAGTTTGGAAACTTAACTGTTTATTTTTGAGGACATTATAAGGTTTATCACATGTCTCTGAGTGCAGCAATGACACTGTTAGACATTGAGTACAGTTAGTAAATTCTTGCACGAGGTATGAACCAGGAGCAGGTCCAGCTTCTGCCCCCGACAAAGAAATGACCACGCCTGCAGACTTAGAAGATCCTGCTTTAACAAGCATTGGACCAAGTGACAGTGACAAGAAAGTCCAAAGTGGCTTTACGTGATCATATCACTGTTCACACTGTAAAACAAACACATTTAACACGTTCTAATAAAAACAATGTGTCTGTCCTACCACACCTTTGTCTTTTTAGGACCAGAATTCCATCTTTGACTATCATCCCATGACACATATTCTCTATACTGTGAACTTTAGCACATCCCATGATGAAGAGCTTTACACGAAACTGTACAGCTTTATGATTCTGAAACACTCATACTTTTAGTATTATATTTTCATTGTAATTTTTGTATTCTATATTTGTTATATTGTTCTTGACTACTGTATTAATTAGACTTCATCTTTTATGCACCAAGGCACATTCAGTGTCCACTATTGCACTGATATTTTTGTAATGTTGTCAACTTTGTAATAAATATCAAAACATGAGAGGCTCCTTGTGTTGTCAATAACTGAAATGAAACAGAAACATCAATATACTTTAATACATTTGCATTTAATTGTCATTGCTTAATCCACTCATATATTTTATGCCCCTTAACCGTTTCTGTAACACATTTATTTAATAAATGATATCAATTACAAAAATTATATACTGCTGGGATGTTTATCATTTTACTGTTGGGTATTTAAAAAGTCAGAAAAAGTCTTAAATTTAATTAGATGAACCCTCAGAAAACTTGCAAAAGCACCTGCAGTTTCGCTTGTCTTGATTAGAATAGTTACAAATTCTAAATTTTCCACTGATGCAAAATCCATGTAGATATTCACCACTTATAAAGCAATTTCAAAATGGATCATGTTAATGTTTCATGGATTTGTACTTTTTACGATAAAGGTTATGAAATACAACCAAGATGCTTTTCTTTTGATGTGCATAATATGTGTACTTAATATCTATTTCTGTAACACAACTTGTCACACTGGTCAAACCCCTGTCAACATTCACATAGGTGGAATGAACCTGCAGCTTTCACAGAACAAAAGATGGGAGTATGCCATTGTACTGAGCCAAGAAAATGACAGGCGTGATTTAGTTAAATTCAAGTCTAAGGTGTCAAAACATTTCTGTAGAATGCATCAGGTATGAGTCACGTCAATAGCCTTTATTCAGTGGAGATATATAAAGGCCTCCACAGATGTGGAGTGTCACTTTGGTGAAAGGTTTAAAATATCATAGGTGTGAATCGGTTTGAAATGTCGTAGATGTGAACTGAACTGAATTTAAGGACACTTAAATAGTTTTAAAAGGATCTTAGTCCGATAGTAAAGGTGAATTTAGAACTTTTGATCTTATATTTCCAGTTTGGGTAAGTACATTTCTAAGTCTATATGTTAACTTTTTTATATTTCAACACTGTGTGCCTGACAGAGAGACAGAGAAAGAGAGTGTCTGTATATTGCTTGTGTGTTTAGTTTTTAATTGTGCTAATTTCCAACCACATTTCTATTTCATTCTCACATATTATCACATATTTAAAGTGATAACAAGTGATTGTCACATGACAATGTTTTTTGCAATATGTCATGAAATTCTTTCACCTTTATCATTGCACATGTAACAACACACCAGCATCATATTATTAAATTTGATAAAATAAGTATAACAATTCAGATATAAATAATAGGAATGTGATTTGTTACCTGTTCTTGAAGGGATCTCTTTTTGTCCTCTATTATGGATTTAGAGTTCAGGTTCATCCTGTTCCACAAGAGGTGTTCTTTGCTCAAGGACATTTTAGTCAGGTTGATGTTTGTGAGCAGTTGCACAGACTGAGTGATTAGGGTGGTTGAAGAGCAGTTTCCTCATTCAGCTCACTTACCTGTTGAAGTGCTGTGCTTGTTGACATTCAACTCTCATCAATGGGAATATGAAATATATAAATATATAAGTGAGATGTGAAGACACAGATGGAATTTGTAAGGCATGGTTTTAGTTTTAGCTCTAACTTCTGAAAAGTCAAGTTTCTTGTGAGAAGAAATAGGTGTTTTATCGCAAATAAGTCATAGCCAAACCACCAATACTTGGAGTTGTAAAATAATGCTGAAAATTCTCCAAAACGTAGACAACATCCATGTTTTCTCAATTTTACTGTGGCTATTATTATCCTACATTGTCAGAACCCAAAAGAAATTAAGTATAATGTGAGAATTGCATTTCATGAGCTTATTCAAAGACAGAAACATCTATATAGTTCAGGATTATTATGAAGGAGACACATACTGTACTGTAATTGTTATTTGCACAAAAGTCTGCCTTTGGACATTTTTATACTGTCACTCTGTTTGGATGTTAAAAGTAATAATCTAAAAATGTTGATGAATGTTACCATGTAAAAGGTAGTGAATAGTGAATAGTGATTTCTCACTGAATGAAGGCTGCTTTTTGTTATCATCTGTTTCAGTTAAAACACAGCTGGACAGAAATATATCAAACAAAAAATTACCATAAAAGTTTGATTGTTAAAATGATTGTTTTGTTGAAAGATTGTTTAAAATGTTTTCATACATTTCGGCTCACTCGGATTCCAGCATTAACATTACAGTGATAGTAATGATTCTACTGGCTAGTAATTGTTGTGCAAAATGTTTCAACATGGTGCTTCTGTCAGTACATCTCTGCATTGTTTGTTTATTAATTTATAGAAGGAAGACAAGATGGGTGTTGCACGGATCATACCAATTTTCCTGATTGTGATAGGTAAGCAGAGTAATATGATGTGATTGCTGGTACAGTGTTTTCATACAAAACAGATGAAACAATTTAGGGATTAACATGACATAAAGGTAGAATTCTCTCCTGCATCTCATCAAATATTTCTTATGCAAAGTCACGCCAGAGTCTAGGACCATGGTCAGATCACAATCAGGAAACAATGACAAAAGTTGTGTTTTGGTCAAACATTCATTTAGTTTGATAGTGTTGTTTATTATCCTTTCAGAAATTATTTTTATGCCTGAGGAAATTGTTAAAGCAACAAGCAACAAACAACAATAAAAAAAAACCAACTACAACATTACAACAATTACAGTCAAAGACCGACATTATCAACAAAGTGCCTAAAATCATCACCAAAAATTAAAGAATACAAATATACCAAAATGCAAGTGACACACCCCTCATATCACAAGGATTTGTTTAACACAGCTTTACTGGAAGATAGAAAGGATCTCTGAGCACAGGAGGTGCACAAAAGTGGTAACCTTTACTGACGTCCTAATGGTAACAACTCATATTCAGCATAGAGAGGGAGTCATACTGTACATAACTAAGATTGCCTGTACTTTTCCTGCCACCCCGGACACACAAAGCAGTGACACACTGTTTTGTTGTTGACCTGCAATTTTGCTACACATAATAACAGATGCTTATAAATAAATACCTTAGTTAACTTAATTTCACTACGTGACCTGGTGTGATACTGAAGTGAAAAGCTTTGTATTAATGGTTAACTACAGATAAATTTGACCGGTGCTGTAATTGGAGACGTCTGCTTAAAAGTTGTACTTCATTTAAACTATAAGAAAATACATTTTGAACGATGTCTGCAATTGTAAAATTGTAGATTTCAAGGCTATTCTTTACTAATGAACACTACAAGCACAAATTCACAACAGCTGTGACCAGCTGACCACGTACACGCATCCAAATGTTTATACATTCATGAACACACACTCTCACACTCACACAAACAGAGGTACACACACAATGTTTTACAAACGCATAGTCTCTCTCACACACACACTCTCAATCTCACATACACTGAAGGACAGACTGAAAGAATGACTGACAAAGCAACCACCAGGTTGACCTATACAGCTACGGCTAGCAGCTAAAAATGTGTTTCGACTACTGTTTCATAGTGATGGTGGAATGTTCAGCTGCTCAGGCAACATCAACTACAGCTGCAGCAACAACAACAACTACAGCTGCTCCAACTACAACAACAACAGCTGCCCCAACAACAAAAATCACAGCTGCTCCAACTACAACAACCACAGCGGCTCCAACTACTACAGCTGTTCCATCAACAACAACCACAGCTACCCCAACAACAACTACAGCGGCTCCTACAACAACAACCACAGCTGCTGCAATTACAGCTACCACAGCTGCCCCAAGAACAACAACAGCGGCTCCAACAACAACAACTACCGCTGCTCCAACAACAACAACCACAGCTGCTCCAACTACAACATCCACAGCAGCTCCATCACCAACAACAACAGCTGCCCCAACAACAACAACCACAGCTGCCCCAACAACAACAACCACAGCTGCCACAACAACAACATCCACAGCGGCTCCAACAACAACAACTACAGCTGCTCCGACTACAACATCCACAGCAGCTCTAACAACAACAACCACAGCGGCTCCAACCACAGCTGCTCCAACTACAACAACCACAGCTGCCCGAACAACAACCACAGCGGCTCCAACAACAACCACAACTGCCCCAACAACAACAACCACAGCTGCCCCAACAACAACAACCACAGCGGCTCCAACAACAACAACTACTGCTTTTCCGACTACAACAATTACAGCTGCCCCAACAACAACAACAACAACCACAGCAGCTCCAAGAACAACAACCACAGCTGCTCCAACTACAGCAACTACAGCTGCACCAACAACAACCACAGCTGCCCCAGCAACAACCACAGCTGCTCCAACAACAACAACCACAGCTGCCCCAACAACAACAACCACAGTGGCTCCAACAACAACAACCACAGCTGCTCCGACTACAACATCCACAGCAGCTCCAACAACAGCAACCACAGCGGCTCCAACAACAACCACAAATGCTCCAACTACAACAACCACAGCTGCCCCAACAACAACAACCACAGCGGCTCCAACAACAACAACCACAGCAGCTCCAACAACAACCACAGCTGCTCCAACAACAACAAACACAGCGGCTCCAACGACAACAACTACAGCTGCACCAACATCAACAACCACAGCTGCCCCAACAACAACAACCACAGCTGCCCCAACAACAACGACCACAGCGGCTCCAACAACAACAACTACAACTGCTCCGACTACAACATCCACAGCAGCTCTAACAACAACAACCACAGCGGCTCCAACCACAGCTGCTCCAACTACAACAACCACAGCTGCCCCAACAACAGCAACAACCACAGCTGCCCCAACAACAACCACAACTGCTCCAACAACAACAACCACAGTGGCTCCGACAACAACAACCACAGCTGCACCAACGACAACAACTACAGCTGCACCAACAACAACAACCACAGCTGCCCCAACAACAACAACCACAGCAACTCCAACAACAACAACTACTGCTGCTCTGACTACAACAACTACAGCTGCTCCAACTACAACCACAGCTGCTCCAACAACAACAACCACAGCTGCCCCAACAACAACAACCACAGCTGCCCCAACAACAACAACAACCACAGCTGCCCCAACAACAACCACAACTGCTCCAACAACAACAACTACTGCTGTTCCGACTACAACAACTACAGCTGCCCCAACAACAACAACCACAGCTGCTCCAACAACAACAACTACTGCTGCTCCGGCTACAACAACTACAGCTGCCTCAACAACAACAACCACAGCAGCTCCAACAACAACAACCACAGCTGCTTCAACTACAACAACTACAGCTGCACCAACAACAACCACAGCTGCCCCAACAACAACCACAGCTGCTCCAACAACAACAACCACAGCTGCCCCAACAACAACAACAGCTGCCCCAACAACAACAACCACAGTGGCTCCGACAACAACAACCACAGCTGCACCAACGACAACAACTACAGCTGCACCAACAACAACAACCACAGCTGCCCCAACAACAACAACCACAGCAACTCCAACAACAACAACTACTGCTGCTCTGACTACAACAACTACAGCTGCTCCAACTACAACCACAGCTGCTCCAACAACAACAACCACAGCTGCCCCAACAACAACAACCACAGCGGCTCCAACAACAACAACCACAGCTGCTCCGACTACAACATCCACAGCAGCTCCAACAACAGCAACCACAGCAGCTCCAACAACAACCACAGCTGCTCCAACAACAACTACAGCTGCTCCGACTACAACATCCACAGCAGCTCTAACAACAACAACCACAGCGGCTCCAACCACAGCTGCCCCAACAACAACCACAGCGGCTCCAACAACAACCACAGCTGCCCAAACAACAACCACAACTGCCCCAACAACAACAACCACAGCTGCCCCAACAACAACAACCACAGCGGCTCCAACAACAACAACCACAGCTGCTCCGACTACAACATCCACAACAGCTCCAACAACAACAACCACAGCGGCTCAAACAACAACCACAAATGCTCCAACTGCAACAACCACAGCTGCTCCACCTACAACAACTACTGCTGCTCCAACAACTACAACTACAGCTGCACCAACAACAACCACTGCTGCCCCAACAACAACAACCACTGCTGCCCCAACAACAACAACCACAGCTGCTCCAACAACAACAACCACAGCTGCTCCGACAACAACAACCACAGCGGCTCCAACAACAACAACCACAGCAGCTCCAACAACAACCACAGCTGCCCCAACAACAACAACTACAGCGGCTCCAACAACAACAACTACTGCTGCTCCGACTACAACAACTACTGCTGCTCAAACAACAACAACAGCTGCCCCAACAACAACAACCACCGCTGCTCCGACCACAACAACTACAGCTGCACCAACAACAACCACAGCTGCCCCAACAACAACCACAGCTGCTCCAACAACAACAACAACAGCTGCCCCAACAACAACAATCACCGCTGCTCTGACTACAACAACAACAGCTGCACCACCAACAACAACCACAGCGGCTCCAACAACAACAACCACCGCTGCTCCGACCACAACAACTACAGCTGCACCAACAACAACCACAGCTGCCCCAACAACAACCACAGCTGCTCCGACTACAACATCCACAGCGGCTCCAACCACAGCTGCTCCAACTACAACAACCACAGCTGCCCCAACAACAACAACTACCACAGCTGCCCCAACAACAACCACAGCTGCTCCAACAACAACAACCACAGCTGCTCCAACAACAACAACTACTGCTGCTCCAGCTACAACAACCACAGCTGCTCCAACAACAGCCACCGCTGCTCTGATTACAACAACCACAGCTGCCCCAACAACAACAACCACAGCTGCTCCGACAACAACAACCACAGCGGCTCCAACAACAACAACCACAGCTGCTCCAACAACAACAACCACAGCAGCTCCAACAACAACCACAGCTGCCCCAACAACAACAACTACAGCGGCTCCAACAACAACAACTACTGCTGCTCCGACTACAACAACTACTGCTGCTCAAACAACAACAACAGCTGCCCCAACAACAACAACCACTGCTGCTCCGACCACAACAACTACAGCTGCCCCAACAACAACCACAGCTGCTCCAACAACAACAGCTGCCCCAACAACAACAATCACCGCTGCTCTGACTACAACAACAACAGCTGCACCACCAACAACAACTACAGCTGCCCCAACAACAACAACCACAGCAGCTCCAACAACAACAACCACAGCTGCTTCAACTACAACAACTACAGCTGCACCAACAACAACCACAGCTGCCCCAACAACAACCACAGCTGCTCCAACAACAACAACCACAGCTGCCCCAACAACAACAACAGCTGCCCCAACAACAACAACCACAGTGGCTCCGACAACAACAACCACAGCTGCACCAACGACAACAACTACAGCTGCACCAACAACAACAACCACAGCTGCCCCAACAACAACAACCACAGCAACTCCAACAACAACAACTACTGCTGCTCTGACTACAACAACTACAGCTGCTCCAACTACAACCACAGCTGCTCCAACAACAACAACCACAGCTGCCCCAACAACAACAACCACAGCTGCCCCAACAACAACAACAACCACAGCTGCCCCAACAACAACCACAACTGCTCCAACAACAACAACTACTGCTGTTCCGACTACAACAACTACAGCTGCCCCAACAACAACAACCACAGCTGCTCCAACAACAACAACTACTGCTGCTCCGGCTACAACAACTACAGCTGCCTCAACAACAACAACCACAGCAGCTCCAACAACAACAACCACAGCTGCTTCAACTACAACAACTACAGCTGCACCAACAACAACCACAGCTGCCCCAACAACAACCACAGCTGCTCCAACAACAACAACCACAGCTGCCCCAACAACAACAACAGCTGCCCCAACAACAACAACCACAGTGGCTCCGACAACAACAACCACAGCTGCACCAACGACAACAACTACAGCTGCACCAACAACAACAACCACAGCTGCCCCAACAACAACAACCACAGCAACTCCAACAACAACAACTACTGCTGCTCTGACTACAACAACTACAGCTGCTCCAACTACAACCACAGCTGCTCCAACAACAACAACCACAGCTGCCCCAACAACAACAACCACAGCGGCTCCAACAACAACAACCACAGCTGCTCCGACTACAACATCCACAGCAGCTCCAACAACAGCAACCACAGCAGCTCCAACAACAACCACAGCTGCTCCAACAACAACTACAGCTGCTCCGACTACAACATCCACAGCAGCTCTAACAACAACAACCACAGCGGCTCCAACCACAGCTGCCCCAACAACAACCACAGCGGCTCCAACAACAACCACAGCTGCCCAAACAACAACCACAACTGCCCCAACAACAACAACCACAGCTGCCCCAACAACAACAACCACAGCGGCTCCAACAACAACAACCACAGCTGCTCCGACTACAACATCCACAACAGCTCCAACAACAACAACCACAGCGGCTCAAACAACAACCACAAATGCTCCAACTGCAACAACCACAGCTGCTCCACCTACAACAACTACTGCTGCTCCAACAACTACAACTACAGCTGCACCAACAACAACCACTGCTGCCCCAACAACAACAACCACAGCTGCCCCAACAACAACAACCACAGCTGCTCCAACAACAACAACCACAGCTGCTCCGACAACAACAACCACAGCGGCTCCAACAACAACAACCACAGCAGCTCCAACAACAACCACAGCTGCCCCAACAACAACAACTACAGCGGCTCCAACAACAACAACTACTGCTGCTCCGACTACAACAACTACTGCTGCTCAAACAACAACAACAGCTGCCCCAACAACAACAACCACCGCTGCTCCGACCACAACAACTACAGCTGCACCAACAACAACCACAGCTGCCCCAACAACAACCACAGCTGCTCCAACAACAACAACAACAGCTGCCCCAACAACAACAATCACCGCTGCTCTGACTACAACAACAACAGCTGCACCACCAACAACAACCACAGCGGCTCCAACAACAACAACCACCGCTGCTCCGACCACAACAACTACAGCTGCACCAACAACAACCACAGCTGCCCCAACAACAACCACAGCTGCTCCGACTACAACATCCACAGCGGCTCCAACCACAGCTGCTCCAACTACAACAACCACAGCTGCCCCAACAACAACAACTACCACAGCTGCCCCAACAACAACCACAGCTGCTCCAACAACAACAACCACAGCTGCTCCAACAACAACAACTACTGCTGCTCCAGCTACAACAACCACAGCTGCTCCAACAACAGCCACCGCTGCTCTGATTACAACAACCACAGCTGCCCCAACAACAACAACCACAGCTGCTCCGACAACAACAACCACAGCGGCTCCAACAACAACAACCACAGCTGCTCCAACAACAACAACCACAGCAGCTCCAACAACAACCACAGCTGCCCCAACAACAACAACTACAGCGGCTCCAACAACAACAACTACTGCTGCTCCGACTACAACAACTACTGCTGCTCAAACAACAACAACAGCTGCCCCAACAACAACAACCACCGCTGCTCCGACCACAACAACTACAGCTGCCCCAACAACAACCACAGCTGCTCCAACAACAACAGCTGCCCCAACAACAACAATCACCGCTGCTCTGACTACAACAACAACAGCTGCACCACCAACAACAACCACAGCGGCTCCAACAACAACAACCACCGCTGCTCCGACCACAACAACTACAGCTGCACCAACAACAACCACAGCTGCCCCAACAACAACCACAGCTGCTCCGACTACAACATCCACAGCAGCTCTAACAACAACAACCACAGCGGCTCCAACCACAGCTGCTCCAACTACAACAACCACAGCTGCCCCAACAACAACAACTACCACAGCTGCCCCAACAACAACCACAGCTGCTCCAACAACAACAACCACAGCTGCTCCAACAACAACAACTACTGCTGCTCCAGCTACAACAACCACAGCTGCTCCAACAACAACCACAGCTGCTCCAACTACAACAACTACAGCTGCACCAACAACAACCACAGCTGCCCCAACAACAACAACCACAGCTGCTCCAACAACAACAACCACAGCTGCTCCGACAACAACAACCACAGCGGCTCCAACAACATCAACCACAGCGGCTCCAACAACAACAACAACAATTACTGCTGCTCCGACTACAACAACTACTGCTGCTCCAACAACTACAACGACAGCTGCTCCAACAACCACAGCTGCTCCAACTACAACAACTACATCTGCTCCAACAACAACCACAGCTGCTGCAACAACAACTACTGCTGCCCCAACAACAACAACCACCGCTGCTCCGACTACAACAACAACAGCTGCCCCAACAACAACAACCACAGTGACTCCAACAACAACAACCACAGCTGCTCCAACAACAACAACCACAGCTGCTCCGACAACAACAACCACAGCGGCTCCAACAACAACAACCACAGCAGTTGCAACAACAACCACAGCTGCTCCAACAACAACAACCACAGCTGCTCCAACTGCAACCACAGCTGCCCCAACAACAACCACAACTGCCCCAACAACAACAACCACAGCAGCTCCAACAACAACCACAGCGGCTCCAACAACAACAACCACAGCAGCTCCAACAACAACCACAGCTGCCCCAACAACTACAACCACAGCTGCTCCAACAACAACCACAGCTGCTCCAACTACAACAACTACAGCTGCACCAACAACAACCACAGCTGCCCCAACAACAACAACCACAGCTGCCCCAACAACAACAACCACAGCTGCTCCAACAACAACAACCACAGCTGCTCCGACAACAACAACCACAGCGGCTCCAACAACAACAACCACAGCAGTTGCAACAACAACCACAGCTGCTCCAACAACAACAACCACAGCTGCTCCAACTACAACCACAGCTGCCCCAACAACAACCACAACTGCCCCAACAACAACAACCACAGCAGCTCCAACAACAACCACAGCGGCTCCAACAACAACAACCACAGCAGCTCCAACAACAACCACAGCTGCCCCAACAACTACAACCACAGCTGCTCCAACTACAACAACTACAGCTGCACCAACAACAACCACAGCTGCCCCAACTACAACAACTACATCTGCTCCAACAACAACCACAGCTGCTGCAACAACAACTACTGCTGCTCCGACTACAACAACTACTGCTGCCCCAACAACAACAACCACAACTGCCCCAACAACAACAACCACAGCAGCTCCAACAACAACCACAGCGGCTCCAACAACAACAACCACAGCAGCTCCAACAACAACCACAGCTGCCCCAACAACTACAACCACAGCTGCTCCAACTACAACAACTACAGCTGCACCAACAACAACCACAGCTGCCCCAACAACAACCACAGCTGCCCCAACAACAACAACCACAGCTGCTCCAACAACTACAACCACAGCTGCTCCAACAACCACAGCTGCTCCAACTACAACAACTACATCTGCTCCAACAACAACCACAGCTGCTCCAACTACAACAACTACAGCTGCGTCAACAACAACCACTGCTGCCCCAACAACAACAACCACAGCTGCCCCAACAACAACAACCACAGCTGCTCCAACAACAACAACCACAGCTGCCCCAACAACAACAACAACCACAGCGGCTCCAACAACAACAATTACTGCTGCTCCGACTACAACAACTACTGCTGCTCCAACAACTACAACCACAGCTGCTCCAACAACCACAGCTGCTCCAACTACAACAACTACATCTGCTCCAACAACAACCACAGCTGCTCCAACTACAACAACTACAGCTGCGTCAACAACAACCACTGCTGCCCCAACAACAACAACCACAGTGACTCCAGCAACAACAACCACAGCTGCTCCAACTACAACAACTACAGCAGCTCCAACAACAACCACAGCTGCTCCAACAACAACAACCACAGCTGCTACGACTACAACATCCACAGCAGCTCCAACAACAACAACCACAGCGGCTCCAACAACAACAACCACAGCGGCTCCAACAACAACCACAGCTGCCCCAACAACAACCACAGCAGCTCCAACAACATCCATAGCGGCTCCAACAACAACAACTACTGCTAATCCGACTACAACAACCACAGCGGTTCCAACAACAACAACTACTGCTAATCCGACTACAACAACTACAGCTGCTCCAACTACAACCACAGCTGCTCCAACAACAACAACAACCACAGCGGCTCCAACAACAACCACAGCTGCCCCAACAACAACCACAGCTGCCCCAACAACAACAACCACAGCTGCCCCAACAACAACATCCACAACAGCTCCAACAACAACAACCACAGCGGCTCAAACAACAACAACCACAAATGCTCCAACTACAACAACCACAGCTGACCCAACAACAACCACAGCTGCTCCAACAACAACAACAGCCGCCCCAACAACAACAACCACCGCTGCTCCGACTACAACAACAACAGCTGCCCCAACAACAACAACCACAGTGACTCCAACAACAACCACAGCGGCTCCAACAACAACAACTACTGCTGCTCCGACTACAACAACTACTGCTGCTCCAACAACAACCACAGCTGCCCCAACAACAACAACCACAGCAGTTCCAACAACAACCACAGCTGCTCCAACAACAACAACCACAGCGGCTCCAACAACAACAATTACTGCTGCTCCGACTACAACAACTACTGCTGCTCCAACAACAACCACCGCTGCTCCAACTACAACAACTACAGCTGCCCCAACAACAACAACAACCACAGCTGCCCCAAGAACAACAACCACAGCGGCTCCAACAACAACAACTACTGCTGCTCCGACTACAACAACTACTGCTGCCCCAACAACAACAACCACCGCTGCTCCGACTACAACAACAACAGCTGCCCCAACAACAACAACCACAGTGACTCCAACAACAACAACCACAGCTGCTCCAACAACAACAACCACAGCTGCTCCGACAACAACAACCACAGCGGCTCCAACAACAACAACCACAGCAGCTGCAACAACAACCACAGCTGCTCCAACAACAACAACCACAGCTGCTCCAACTACAACCACAGCTGCCCCAACAACAACCACAGCTGCCCCAACAACACCAACCACAGCAGCTCCAACAACAACCACAGCTGCTCCAACAACAACAACCACAGCAGCTCCAACAACAACCACAGGTGCCCCAACAACAACAACTACAGCTGCTCCAACAACAACAACTACTGCTGCTCCGACTACAACAACTACTGCTGCTCCAACAACAACAACAGCTGCCCCGACAACAACAACCATTGCTGCTCCGACCACAACAACTACAGCTGCACCAACAACCACAGCTGCCCCAACAACAACCACAGCTGCCCCAACAACAACCACAGCTGCTCCAACAACAACAACAGCTGCCCCAACAACAACAACCACCGCTGCTCCGACTACAACAACAACAGCTGCCCCACCAACAACAACCACAGCGGCTCCAACAACAACCACAGCTGCTCCAACAACAACAACCACAGCTGCCCCAACAACAACAACCACAGTGACTCCAACAACAACAACCACAGCTGCTCCAACTACAACAACTACAGCAGCCCCAACAACAACCACAGCTGCTCCAACAACAACAACCACAGCTGCTACGACTACAACATCCACAGCAGCTCCAACAACAACAACCACAGCGGCTCCAACAACAACAACCACAGCGGCTCCAACAACAACCACAGCTGCCCCAACAACAACCACAGCAGCTCCAACAACATCCACAGCGGCTCCGACAACAACAACTACAGCTGCCCCAACAACAACAACCACAGCGGTTCCAACAACAACAACTACTGCTGCTCCGACTACAACAACTACAGCTGCTCCAACTACAACCACAGCTGCTCCAACAACAACAACCACAGCTGCCCCAACAACAACCACAGCTGCTCCAACAACAACAACAACAGCTGCCCCAACAACAACAACCACCGCTGCTCCGACTACAACAACAACAGCTGCCCCAACAACAACAACCACAGCGGCTCCAACAACAACAACTACTGCTGCTCCGACTACAACAACCACAGCTGCTCCAACAACAACAACAACAGCTGCCCAAACAACAACAACCACCGCTGCTCCGACTACAACAGCTGCCGCAACAACAACAACAACCACAGTGACTCCAACAACAACAACCACAGCTGCTCCAACTACAACAACTACAGCTGCACCAACAACAACCACAGCTGCCCCAACAACAACAACCACAGGTGCCCCAACAACAACAACCACAGCTGCTCCGACAACAACAACCACAGCTGCTCCGACAACAACAACCACAGCTGCTCCAACAACAACAACCACAGCTGCTCCAACGACAACAACTACAGCTGCACCAACCACAACAACCACAGCTGCCCCAACAACAACCACAGCTGCTCCAACAACAACAGCCACCGCTGCTCCGACTACAACAACAACAGCTGCTCCAACAACAACAACCACAGCGGCTCAAACAACAACAACCACAGCTGCTCCAACGACAACAACTACAGCTGCCCCAACAACAACAACCACAGCTGCTCCAACAACAACAACTACTGCTGCTTCGACTACAACAACTACTGCTGCTCCAACAACAACAACCACCGCTGCTCCGACTACAACAACTACAGCTGCACCAACAACAACCACAGCTGCTCCAACAACAACAACAACAGCTGCCCCAACAACAACAACCACAGTGACTTCAACAACAACCACAGCTGCTTCAACGACAACAACTACAGCTGCACCAACAACAACCACAGCTGCCCCAACAACAACCACAGCTGCCCCAACAACAACAACCACAGCTGCCCCAACAACAACAAACACAGCGGCTCTAACAACAACAACTGCTGCTGCTCCGACTACAACAACTACACCTGCCCCAACAACAACAACCACAGCTGCTCCAACAACAACGACCACAGCTGCTTCGACTACAACATCCACAGTAGCTCCAACAACAACAACCACAGCGGCTCCAACAACAACAACCACAGGTGCTCCAACTACAACAACCACAGCTGCCCCAACAACAACCACAGCTGCCCCAACAACAACAACCACAGCAGCTCCAACAACAACCACAGCTGCTCCAACAACAACCACAGTTACTCCAACTACAGCTGCACCAACAACAACCACAGCTGCCCCAACAACAACCACAGCTGCTCCAACTGCAACAACTACAGCTGCACCAACAACAACCACAGCTGCCCCAACAACAACCACAGCTGCTCCAACAACAACAACAACAGCTGCACCAACCACAACAACCACAGCTGCCCCAACAACAACCACAGCTGCTCCAACAACAACAGCCACCGCTGCTCCGACTACAACAACAGCTGCTCCAACAACAACAACCACAGCGGCTCAAACAACAACAACCACAGCTGCTCCAACGACAACAACTACAGCTGCCCCAACATCAACAACCACAGCTGCCCCAACAACAACAACAACCACAGCTGCCCCAACAACAACAACCACAGCGGCTCCAACAACAACAACTACTGCTGCTCCGACTACAACAACTACTGCTGCCCCAACAACAACAACCACCGCTGCTCCGACTACAACAACAACAGCTGCCCCAACAACAACAACCACAGTGACTCCAACAACAACAACCACAGCTGCTCCAACAACAACAACCACAGCTGCTCCGACAACAACAACCACAGCGGCTCCAACAACAACAACCACAGCAGCTGCAACAACAACCACAGCTGCTCCAACAACAACAACCACAGCTGCTCCAACTACAACCACACCTGCCCCAACAACAACCACAGCTGCCCCAACAACACCAACCACAGCAGCTCCAACAACAACCACAGCTGCTCCAACAACAACAACCACAGCAGCTCCAACAACAACCACAGGTGCCCCAACAACAACAACTACAGCGGCTCCAACAACAACAACTACTGCTGCTCCCACTACAACAACTACTGCTGCTCCAACAACAACAACAGCTGCCCCAACAACAACAACCACCGCTGCTCCGACCACAACAACTACAGCTGCACCAACAACCACAGCTGCCCCAACAACAACCACAGCTGCTCCAACAACAACAACAGCTGACCCAACAACAACAACCACCGCTGCTCCGACTACAACAACAACAGCTGCCCCACCAACAACAACCACAGCGGCTCCAACAACAACCACAGCTGCTCCAACATCAACAACCACAGCTGCCCCAACAACAACAACCACAGTGACTCCAACAACAACAACCACAGCTGCTCCAACTACAACAACTACAGCAGCGCGAACAACAACCACAGCTGCTCCAACCACAGCTGCTACGACTACAACATCCACAGCAGCTCCAACAACAACAACCACAGCGGCTCCAACAACAACAACCACAGCGGCTCCAACAACAACCACAGCTGCCCCAACAACAACCACAGCAGCTCCAACAACATCCACAGCGGCTCCGACAACAACAACCACAGCTGCCCCAACAACAACAACCACAGCGGTTCCAACAACAACAACTACTGCTGCTCCGACTACAACAACTACAGCTGCTCCAACTACAACCACAGCGGCTCCAACAACAACCACAGCTGCCCCAACACCAACAACCACAGCTGCCCCAACAACAACATCCACAACAGCTCCAACAACAACAACCACAGCGGCTCAAACAACAACAACCACAAATGCTCCAACTACAACAACCACAGCTGCCCCAACAACAACTACAGCTGCTCCAACAACAACAACAGCCGCCCCAACAACAACAACCACCGCTGCTCCGACTACAACAACAACAGCTGCCCCAACAACAACAACCACAGTGACTCCAACAACAACAACCACAGCTGCTCAAACTACAACAACTACAGCTGCACCAACAACAAACACAGCTGCCCCAACAACAACAACCACAGCTGCCCCAACAACAACAACCACCGCTGCTCCGACCACAACAACTACAGCTGCACCAACAACAACCACAGCTGCCCCAACAACAACCACAGCTGCTCCAACAACAACAACAACAGCTGCCCCAACAACAACAACCACCGCTGGTCCGACTACAACAACAGCTGCCCCAACAACAACAACCACCGCTGCTCCGACCACAACAACTACAGCTGCACCAACAACAACCACAGCTGCCCCAACAACAACCACAGCTGCTCCAACAACAACAACAACAGCTGCCCCAACAACAACAACCACCGCTGGTCCGACTACAACAACAGCTGCCCCAACAACAACAACCACAGTGACTCCAACAACAACAACCACAGCTGCTCAAACTACAACAACTACAGCTGCACCAACAACAACCACAGCTGCCCCAACAACAACAACCACAGCTGCTCCAACAACATCAACCACAGCGGCTCCAACAACAACAATTACTGCTGCTCCGACTACAACAACTACTGCAGCTCCAACAACTACAACCACAGCTGCTCCAACAACAACCACAGCTGCTCCAACTACAACAACTACAGCTGCACCAACAACAACCACAGCTGCCCCAACAACAACAACCACAGCTGCCCCAACAACAACAACCACAGCTGCTCCAACAACAACAACCACAGCTGCTCCGACAACAACAAACACAGCGGCTCCAACAACAACAACCACAGCAGTTCCAACAACAACCACAGCTGCTCCAACAACAACAAGCACAGCTGCTCCAACTACAACCACAGCTGCCCCAACAACAACTACAGCTGCCCCAACAACAACAACCACAGCAGCTCCAACAACAACCACAGCTGCTCCAACAACAACAACCACAGCAGCCCCAACAACAACCACAGCTGCCCCAACAACAACAACCACAGCGGCTCCAACAACAACAACTACTGCTGCTCCGACTACAACAACTACTGCTGCTCCAACAACAACAACAGCTGCCCCAACAACAACAACCACCGCTGCTCCGACCACAACAACTACAGCTGCACCAACAACAACAACAGCTGCCCCAACAACAACCACAGCTGCTCCAACAACAACAACAGCTGCCCCAACAACAACAACCACCGCTGCTCCGACTACAACAACAACAGCTGCTCTAACGACAACAACTACAGCTGCACCAACCACAACAACCACAGCTGCCCCAACAACAACCACAGCTGCTCCAACAACAACAGCCACCGCTGCTCCGACTACAACAACAACAGCTGCTCCAACAACAACAACCACAGCGGCTCAAACAACAACAACCACAGCTGCTCCAACGACAACAACTACAGCTGCCCCAACAACAACAACCACAGCTGCTCCAACAACAACAACTACTGCTGCTTCGACTACAACAACTACTGCTGCTCCAACAACAACAACCACCGCTGCTCCGACTACAACAACTACAGCTGCACCAACAACAACCACAGCTGCTCCAACAACAACAACAACAGCTGCCCCAACAACAACAACCACAGTGACTTCAACAACAACAACCACAGCTGCTCCAACGACAACAACTACAGCTGCACCAACAACAACCACAGCTGCCCCAACAACAACCACAGCTGCCCCAACAACAACAACCACAGCTGCCCCAACAACAACAAACACAGCGGCTCTAACAACAACAACTGCTGCTGCTCCGACTACAACAACTACACCTGCCCCAACAACAACAACCACAGCTGCTCCAACAACAACGACCACAGCTGCTCCGACTACAACATCCACAGTAGCTCCAACAACAACAACCACAGCGGCTCCAACAACAACAACCACAGGTGCTCCAACTACAACAACCACAGCTGCCCCAACAACAACAACCACAGCAGCTCCAACAACAACCACAGCTGCTCCAACAACAACCACAGTTACTCCAACTACAGCTGCACCAACAACAACCACAGCTGCCCCAACAACAACAACCACAGCTGCTCCAACTGCAACAACTACAGCTGCACCAACAACAACCACAGCTGCCCCAACAACAACCACAGCTGCTCCAACAACAACAACAACAGCTGCCCCAACAACAACAACCACAGTGGCTCCGACAACAACAACCACAGCTGCACCAACAACAACAGCTACAGCTGCACCAACAACAACAGCCACAGCTGCCCCAACAACAACAACCACAGCTGCCCCAACAACAACAACCACAGCTGCTCCAACAACAACAACCACAGCTGCTCCGACAACAACAACCACAGCTGCTCCAACAACAACAACCACAGCTGCTCCAACTACAACAACTACAGCTGCACCAACGACAACAACTACAGCTGCACCAACAACAACAACCACAGCCACCCCAATAACAACAACCACAGCTGCCCCAACAACAACAACCACAGCGGCTCCAACAACAACAACTACAGCTGCTGCACCAACAACAACCACAGCTGCCCCAACAACAACCACAGCTGCTCCAACAACAACAACAACAGCTGCCCCAACAACAACAACCACAGTGGCTCCGACAACAACAACCACAGCTGCACTAACGACAACAACTACAGCTGCCCCAACAACAACAACCACAGCTGCTCCAACTACAACAACTACAGCTGCACCAACAACAACCACAGCTGCCCCAACAACAACAACCACAGCTGCTCCAACTACAACAACTACAGCTGCACCAACAACAACCACAGCTGCCCCAACAACAACCACAGCTGCTCCAACAACAACAACAACAGCTGCCCCAACAACAACAACCACAGTGGCTCCGACAACAACAACCACAGCTGCACCAACGACAACAACTACAGCTGCACCAACAACAACAACCACAGCTGCCCCAACAACAACAACCACAGCTGCTCCACCTACAATAACTAATGCTGCTCCAACAACTACAACCACAGCTGCTCCAACAACAACCACAGCTGCTCCAACTACAACAACTACAGCTGCACCAACAACAACCTCTGCTGCCCCAACAACAACAACCACAGCTGCCCCAACAACAACAGCCACAGCTGCTCCGACAACAACAACCACAGCTGCTACGACTACAACATCCACAGCAGCTCCAACAACAACAACCACAGCGGCTCCAACAACATCAACCACAGCGGCTCCAACAACAACCACAGCTGCCCCAACAACAACCACAGCGGCTCCAACAACAACAACCACAGGTGCTCCAACTACAACAACCACAGCTGCCCCAACAACAACCACAGCTGCCCCAACAACAACAACCACAGCTGCTCCAACAACAACCACAGTTACTGCAACTACAACAACTACAGCTGCACCAACAACAACCACAGCTGCCCCAACAACAACAACCACAGCTGCTCCAACTACAACAAGCACAGCTGCCCCAGCAACGACCACAGCTGCTCCAACAACAACAACAACAGCTGCCCCAACAACAACAACCACCGCTGCTCCGACTACAACAACCACAGCGGCTCCAACAACAACAACTACTGCTGCTCCGACTACAACAACCACAGCTGCTCCAACAACAACAACAACAGCTGCCCCAACAACAACAACCACCGCTGCTCCGACTACAACAACAACAGCTGCCCCAACAACAACAACCACAGTGACTCCAACAACAACAACAACCACAGCTGCTCCAACAACAACGACCACAGCTGCTCCGACTACAACATCCACAGTAGCTCCAACAACAACAACCACAGCGGCTCCAACAACAACAACCACAGGTGCTCCAACTACAACAACCACAGCTGCCCCAACAACAACCACAGCTGCCCCAACAACAACAACCACAGCAGCTCCAACAACAACCACAGCTGCTCCAACAACAACCACAGTTACTCCAACTACAACAACTACAGCTGCACCAACAACAACCACAGCTGCCCCAACAACAACAACCACAGCTGCTCCAACTACAACAACTACAGCTGCACCAACAACAACCACTGCTGCCCCAACAACAACCACAGATGCTCCAACAACAACAGCCACCGCTGCTCCGACTACAACAACAACAGCTGCTCCAACAACAACAACCACAGCGGCTCAAACAACAACAACCACAGCTGCTCCAACGACAACAACTACAGCTGCCCCAACAACAACCACAGCGGCTCCAACAACAACAACTACTGCTGCTTCGACTACAACAACTACTGCTGCTCCAACAACAACAACAACAGCTGCCCCAACAACAACAACCACAGTGGCTCCGACAACAACAACCACAGCTGCACTAACGACAACAACTACAGCTGCCCCAACAACAACAACCACAGCTGCTCCAACTACAACAACTACAGCTGCACCAACAACAACCACAGCTGCCCCAACAACAACAACCACCGCTGCTCCGACTACAACAACCACAGCGGCTCCAACAACAACAACTACTGCTGCTCCGACTACAACAACCACAGCTGCTCCAACAACAACAACAACAGCTGCCCCAACAACAACAACCACCGCTGCTCCGACTACAACAACAACAGCTGCCCCAACAACAACAACCACAGTGACTCCAACAACAACAACAACCACAGCTGCTCCAACAACAACGACCACAGCTGCTCCGACTACAACATCCACAGTAGCTCCAACAACAACAACCACAGCGGCTCCAACAACAACAACCACAGGTGCTCCAACTACAACAACCACAGCTGCCCCAACAACAACCACAGCTGCCCCAACAACAACAACCACAGCAGCTCCAACAACAACCACAGCTGCTCCAACAACAACCACAGTTACTCCAACTACAACAACTACAGCTGCACCAACAACAACCACAGCTGCCCCAACAACAACAACCACAGCTGCTCCAACTACAACAACTACATCTGCACCAACAACAACCACAGCTGCCCCAACAACAACCACAGCTGCTCCAACAACAACAGCCACCGCTGCTCCGACTACAACAACAACAGCTGCTCCAACAACAACAACCACAGCGGCTCAAACAACAACAACCACAGCTGCTCCAACGACAACAACTACAGCTGCCCCAACAACAACAACCACAGCGGCTCCAACAACAACAACTACTGCAGCTTCGACTACAACAGCTACTGCTGCTCCAACAACAACAACAACAGCTGCCCCAACAACAACAACCACCGCTGCTCCGACTACAACAACTACAGCTGCACCAACAACAACCACAGCTGCCCCAACAACAACCACAGCTGCCCCAACAACAACAAACACAGCGTCTCCAACAACAACAACTGCTGCTGCTCCGACTACAACAACTACACCTGCCCCAACAACAACAACCACAGCTGCTCCAACAACAACGACCACAGCTGCTCCGACTACAACATCCACAGTAGCTCCAACAACAACAACCACAGCGGCTCCAACAACAACAACCACAGGTGCTCCAACTACAACAACCACAGCTGCCCCAACAACAACCGCAGCTGCCCCAACAACAACAACCACAGCAGCTCCAACAACAACCACAGCTGCTCCAACAACAACCACAGCTACTCCAACTACAACAACTACAGCTGCACCAACAACAACCACAGCTGCCCCAACAACAACAACCACAGCTGCTCCAACTACAACAACTACAGCTGCACCAACAACAACCACAGCTGCCCCAACAACAACCACAGCTGCACCAACGACAACAACTACAGCTGCACCAACAACAACAACCACAGCCACCCCAATAACAACAACCACAGCTGCCCCAACAACAACAACCACAGCGGCTCCAACAACAACAACTACAGCTGCTGCACCAACAACAACCACAGCTGCCCCAACAACAACCACAGCTGCTCCAACAACAACAACAACAGCTGCCCCAACAACAACAACCACAGTGGCTCCGACAACAACAACCACAGCTGCACTAACGACAACAACTACAGCTGCCCCAACAACAACAACCACAGCTGCTCCAACTACAACAACTACAGCTGCACCAACAACAACCACAGCTGCCCCAACAACAACCACAGCTGCTCCAACACCAACAGCCACCGCTGCTCCGACTACAACAACAACAGCTGCTCCAACAACAACAACCACAGCGGCTCAAACAACAACAACCACAGCTGCTCCAACGACAACAACTACAGCTGCCCCAACAACAACAACCACAGCGGCTCCAACAACAACAACTACTGCTGCTTCGACTACAACAACTACTGCTGCTCCAACAACAACAACAGCTGCCCCAACAACAACAACCACCGCTGCTCCGACTACAACAACTACAGCTGCACCAACAACAGCCACAGCTGCTCCAGCAACAACAACAACAGCTGCCCCAACAACAACAACCACAGTGACTTCAACAACAACAACCACAGCTGCTCCAACGACAACAACTACAGCTGCACCAACAACAACCACAGCTGCCCCAACAACAACCACAGCTGCCCCAACAACAACAACCACAGCTGCCCCAACAACAACAAACACAGCGTCTCCAACAACAACAACTGCTGCTGCTCCGACTACAACAACTACACCTGCCCCAACAACAACAACCACAGCTGCTCCAACAACAACGACCACAGCTGCTCCGACTACAACATCCACAGTAGCTCCAACAACAACCACAGCGGCTCCAACAACAACAACCACAGGTGCTGCAACGACAACAACCACAGCTGCCCCAACAACAACCACAGCTGCCCCAACAACAACAACCACAGCAGCTCCAACAACAACCACAGCTGCTCCAACAACAACCACAGTTACTACAACTACAACAACTACAGCTGCCCCAACAACAACCACAGCTGCCCCAACAACAACAACCACAGCTGCTCCAACTACAACAACTACAGCTGCACCAACAACAACCACAGCTGCCCCAACAACAACCACAGCTGCACCAACGACAACAACTACAGCTGCACCAACAACAACAACCACAGCTGCCCCAACAACAACCACAGCTGCCCCAACAACAACAACCACAGCTGCTCCAACAACAACAACCACAGCTGCTCCAACTACAACAACCACAGCTGCCCTAACAACAACAACCACAGCTGCTCCACCTACAACAACCACAGCAGCTCCAACAACAACTACAGCTGCTCCAACAACAACCACAGTTACTCCAACTACAACAACTACAGCTGCACCAACAACAACCACAGCTGCCCCAACAACAACCACAGCTGCTCCAACTACAACAGCCACAGCTGCCCCAACAACAGCAACCACAGCTCCTCCAACAACAACAACCACAGCTGCTCCAACGACAACAACTACTGCTGCACCAACCACAACAACCACAGCTGCCCCAACAACAACCACAGCTGCACCAACAACAACCACAGCTGCCCCAACAACAACCACAGCTGCACCAACGACAACAACTACAGCTGCACCAACAACAACAACCACAGCCACCCCAATAACAACAGCCACAGCTGCCCCAACAACAACAACCACAGCGGCTCCAACAACAACAACTACAGCTGCTGCACCAACAACAACCACAGCTGCCCCAACAACAACCACAGCTGCTCCAACAACAACAACAACAGCTGCCCCAACAACAACAACCACAGTGGCTCCGACAACAACAACCACAGCTGCACTAACGACAACAACTACAGCTGCACCAACAACAACAACCACAGCTGCCCCAACAACAACAACCACAGCTGCCCCAACAACAACAACCATAGTTGCTCCAACAACAACAACCACAGCTGCTCCAACTACAACAACCACAGCTGCCCCAACAACAACACCCACTGTGACTCCAACAACAACAACCACAGCTGCTCCAACGACAACAACTACATCTGCACCAACAACAACCACTGCTGCCCCAACAACAACCACAGCTGCTCCAACAACAACAACCACCGCTGCTCCGACTACAACAACAGCTGCCCCAACAACAACAACCACAGTGACTCCAACAACAACAACCACAGCTGCTCCAACAACAACAACTACAGCTGCACCAACAACAACCACAGCTGCCCCAACAACAACAACAACAGCTGCCCCAACAACAACAACCACAGCGGCTCCAACAACTACAGCTGCTCCGACTACAACGTCCATAGCAGCTCTAACAACAACAACCACAGCGGCTCCAACAACACCGACCACAGCTGCCCCAACAACAACAACCACAGCAGCTCCAACAACAACCACAGCTGCTCCAACAACAACAACAACCACAGCTGCTCCAACAACCACAGCTGCTCCAACTACAACAAGTACATCTGCACCAACAACAACCACAGCTGCTCCAACTACAACAAGTACATCTGCCCCAACAACAACCACAGCTGCCCCAACAACAACCACAGCTGCCCCAACAACAACAACAACAGCTGCTCCAACCACAACAACCACAGCTGCCCCAACAACAACCACAACTGCCCCAACAACAACAACCACAGCTGCCCGAACAACAACAACCACCGCTGCTCCGACTACAACAGCTGCCCCAACAACAACAACCACAGCTGCCCCAACAACAACAACCACAGCTGCTCCAACAACAACAACCACAGCTGCTCCGACAACAACAACTACTGCTGCACCAACCACAACAACCACAGCTGCCCCAACAACAACCACAGCTGCTCCAACAACAACAGCCACCGCTGCTCCAACTACAACAACAACAGCTGCTCCAACAACAACAACCACAGCGGCTCAAACAACAACAACCACAGCTGCTCCAACGACAACAACTACAGCTGCCCCAACAACAACAACCACAGCGGCTCCAACAACAACAACTACTGCTGCTTCGACTACAACAACTACTGCTGCTCCAACAACAACAACAGCTGCCCCAACAACAATAACCACCGCTGCTCCGACTACAACAACTACAGCTGCACCAACAACAACCACAGCTGCTCCAACAACAACAACAACAGCTGCCCCAACAACAACAACCACAGTGACTTCAACAACAACAACCACAGCTGCTCCAACGACAACAACTACAGCTGCACCAACAACAACCACAGCTGCCCCAACAACAACCACAGCAGCTGCAACAACAACCACAGCTGCTCCAACAACAACCACAGTTACTCCAACTACAACAACTACAGCTGCACCAACAACAACCACAGCTGCCCCAACAACAACAACCACAGCTGCTCCAACTACAACAACTACAGCTGCACCAACAACAACCACAGCTGCCCCAACAACAACCACAGCTGCTCCAACAACAACAGCTGCCCCAACAACAACAACCACAGTGGCTCCGACAACAACAACCACAGCTGCACCAACGACAACAACTACAGCTGCACCAACAACAACAACCACAGCTGCCCCAACAACAACAACCACAGCTGCTCCAACAACAACAACAACCACAGCTGCTCCAACTACAACAACCACAGCTGCCCCAACAACAGCAACCACAGCTGCTCCACCTACAACCACTACTGCTGCTCCAACAACTACAACCACAGCTGCTCCAACAACAACCACAGCTGATCCAACTACAACAACTACAGCTGCACCAACAACAACCACAGCTGCCCCAACAACAACCACAGCTGCCCCAACAACAACCACAGCTGCCCCAACAACAACAAACACAGCGTCTCCAACAACAACAACTGCTGCTGCTCCGACTACAACAACTACACCTGCCCCAACAACAACAACCACAGCTGCTCCAACAAGAACGACCACAGCTGCTCCGACTACAACATCCACAGTAGCTCCAACAACAACAACCACAGCGGCTCCAACAACAACAACCACAGGTGCTCCAACTACAACAACCACAGCTGCCCCAACAACAACCGCAGCTGCCCCAACAACAACAACCACAGCAGCTCCAACAACAACCACAGCTGCTCCAACAACAACCACAGCTACTCCAACTACAACAACTACAGCTGCACCAACAACAACCACAGCTGCCCCAACAACAACAACCACAGCTGCTCCAACTACAACAACTACAGCTGCACCAACAACAACCACAGCTGCCCCAACAACAACCACAGCTGCACCAACGACAACAACTACAGCTGCACCAACAACAACAACCACAGCCACCCCAATAACAACAACCACAGCTGCCCCAACAACAACAACCACAGCGGCTCCAACAACAACAACTACAGCTGCTGCACCAACAACAACCACAGCTGCCCCAACAACAACCACAGCTGCTCCAACAACAACAACAACAGCTGCCCCAACAACAACAACCACAGTGGCTCCGACAACAACAACCACAGCTGCACTAACGACAACAACTACAGCTGCCCCAACAACAACAACCACAGCTGCTCCAACTACAGCAACTACAGCTGCACCAACAACAACCACAGCTGCCCCAACAACAACCACAGCTGCTCCAACACCAACAGCCACCGCTGCTCCGACTACAACAACAACAGCTGCTCCAACAACAACAACCACAGCGGCTCAAACAACAACAACCACAGCTGCTCCAACGACAACAACTACAGCTGCCCCAACAACAACAACCACAGCGGCTCCAACAACAACAACTACTGCTGCTTCGACTACAACAACTACTGCTGCTCCAACAACAACAACAGCTGCCCCAACAACAACAACCACCGCTGCTCCGACTACAACAACTACAGCTGCACCAACAACAGCCACAGCTGCTCCAGCAACAACAACAACAGCTGCCCCAACAACAACAACCACAGTGACTTCAACAACAACAACCACAGCTGCTCCAACGACAACAACTACAGCTGCACCAACAACAACCACAGCTGCCCCAACAACAACCACAGCTGCCCCAACAACAACAACCACAGCTGCCCCAACAACAACAAACACAGCGTCTCCAACAACAACAACTGCTGCTGCTCCGACTACAACAACTACACCTGCCCCAACAACAACAACCACAGCTGCTCCAACAACAACGACCACAGCTGCTCCGACTACAACATCCACAGTAGCTCCAACAACAACCACAGCGGCTCCAACAACAACAACCACAGGTGCTGCAACGACAACAACCACAGCTGCCCCAACAACAACCACAGCTGCCCCAACAACAACAACCACAGCAGCTCCAACAACAACCACAGCTGCTCCAACAACAACCACAGTTACTACAACTACAACAACTACAGCTGCACCAACAACAACCACAGCTGCCCCAACAACAACAACCACAGCTGCTCCAACTACAACAACTACAGCTGCACCAACAACAACCACAGCTGCCCCAACAACAACCACAGCTGCACCAACGACAACAACTACAGCTGCACCAACAACAACAACCACAGCTGCCCCAACAACAACCACAGCTGCCCCAACAACAACAACCACAGCTGCTCCAACAACAACAACCACAGCTGCTCCAACTACAACAACCACAGCTGCCCTAACAACAACAACCACAGCTGCTCCACCTACAACAACCACAGCAGCTCCAACAACAACTACAGCTGCTCCAACAACAACACAAGTTACTCCAACTACAACAACTACAGCTGCACCAACAACAACCACAGCTGCCCCAACAACAACCACAGCTGCTCCAACTACAACAGCCACAGCTGCCCCAACAACAGCAACCACAGCTCCTCCAACAACAACAACCACAGCTGCTCCAACGACAACAACTACTGCTGCACCAACCACAACAACCACAGCTGCCCCAACAACAACCACAGCTGCACCAACAACAACCACAGCTGCCCCAACAACAACAACCACAGCTGCTCCAACTACAACAACTACAGCTGCACCAACAACAACCACAGCTGCCCCAACAACAACCACAGCTGCACCAACGACAACAACTACAGCTGCACCAACAACAACAACCACAGCTGCCCCAACAACAACCACAGCTGCCCCAACAACAACAACCACAGCTGCTCCAACAACAACAACCACAGCTGCTCCAACTACAACAACCACAGCTGCCCTAACAACAACAACCACAGCTGCTCCACCTACAACAACCACAGCAGCTCCAACAACAACTACAGCTGCTCCAACAACAACCACAGTTACTCCAACTACAACAACTACAGCTGCACCAACAACAACCACAGCTGCCCCAACAACAACCACAGCTGCTCCAACTACAACAGCCACAGCTGCCCCAACAACAGCAACCACAGCTCCTCCAACAACAACAACCACAGCTGCTCCAACGACAACAACTACTGCTGCACCAACCACAACAACCACAGCTGCCCCAACAACAACCACAGCTGCACCAACAACAACCACAGCTGCCCCAACAACAACCACAGCTGCACCAACGACAACAACTACAGCTGCACCAACAACAACAACCACAGCCACCCCAATAACAACAGCCACAGCTGCCCCAACAACAACAACCACAGCGGCTCCAACAACAACAACTACAGCTGCTGCACCAACAACAACCACAGCTGCCCCAACAACAACCACAGCTGCTCCAACAACAACAACAACAGCTGCCCCAACAACAACAACCACAGTGGCTCCGACAACAACAACCACAGCTGCACTAACGACAACAACTACAGCTGCACCAACAACAACAACCACAGCTGCCCCAACAACAACAACCACAGCTGCCCCAACAACAACAACAACCATAGTTGCTCCAACAACAACAACCACAGCTGCTCCAACTACAACAACCACAGCTGCCCCAACAACAACACCCACTGTGACTCCAACAACAACAACCACAGCTGCTCCAACGACAACAACTACATCTGCACCAACAACAACCACTGCTGCCCCAACAACAACCACAGCTGCTCCAACAACAACAACCACCGCTGCTCCGACTACAACAACAGCTGCCCCAACAACAACAACCACAGTGACTCCAACAACAACAACCACAGCTGCTCCAACAACAACAACTACAGCTGCACCAACAACAACCACAGCTGCCCCAACAACAACAACAACAGCTGCCCCAACAACAACAACCACAGCGGCTCCAACAACTACAGCTGCTCCGACTACAACGTCCATAGCAGCTCTAACAACAACAACCACAGCGGCTCCAACAACACCGACCACAGCTGCCCCAACAACAACAACCACAGCAGCTCCAACAACAACCACAGCTGCTCCAACAACAACAACAACCACAGCTGCTCCAACAACCACAGCTGCTCCAACTACAACAAGTACATCTGCACCAACAACAACCACAGCTGCTCCAACTACAACAAGTACATCTGCCCCAACAACAACCACAGCTGCCCCAACAACAACCACAGCTGCCCCAACAACAACAACAACAGCTGCTCCAACCACAACAACCACAGCTGCCCCAACAACAACCACAACTGCCCCAACAACAACAACCACAGCTGCCCGAACAACAACAACCACCGCTGCTCCGACTACAACAGCTGCCCCAACAACAACAACCACAGCTGCCCCAACAACAACAACCACAGCTGCTCCAACAACAACAACCACAGCTGCTCCGACAACAACAACCACAGCTGCTTCAACGACAACAACTACTGCTGCACCAACCACAACAACCACAGCTGCCCCAACAACAACCACAGCTGCTCCAACAACAACAGCCACCGCTGCTCCAACTACAACAACAACAGCTGCTCCAACAACAACAACCACAGCGGCTCAAACAACAACAACCACAGCTGCTCCAACGACAACAACTACAGCTGCCCCAACAACAACAACCACAGCGGCTCCAACAACAACAACTACTGCTGCTTCGACTACAACAACTACTGCTGCTCCAACAACAACAACAGCTGCCCCAACAACAATAACCACCGCTGCTCCGACTACAACAACTACAGCTGCACCAACAACAACCACAGCTGCTCCAACAACAACAACAACAGCTGCCCCAACAACAACAACCACAGTGACTTCAACAACAACAACCACAGCTGCTCCAACGACAACAACTACAGCTGCACCAACAACAACCACAGCTGCCCCAACAACAACCACAGCAGCTGCAACAACAACCACAGCTGCTCCAACAACAACCACAGTTACTCCAACTACAACAACTACAGCTGCACCAACAACAACCACAGCTGCCCCAACAACAACAACCACAGCTGCTCCAACTACAACAACTACAGCTGCACCAACAACAACCACAGCTGCCCCAACAACAACCACAGCTGCTCCAACAACAACAGCTGCCCCAACAACAACAACCACAGTGGCTCCGACAACAACAACCACAGCTGCACCAACGACAACAACTACAGCTGCACCAACAACAACAACCACAGCTGCCCCAACAACAACAACCACAGCTGCTCCAACAACAACAACAACCACAGCTGCTCCAACTACAACAACCACAGCTGCCCCAACAACAGCAACCACAGCTGCTCCACCTACAACCACTACTGCTGCTCCAACAACTACAACCACAGCTGCTCCAACAACAACCACAGCTGATCCAACTACAACAACTACAGCTGCACCAACAACAACCACTGCTGCCCCAACAACAACAACCACAGCTGCCCCAACAACAACAACCACACCTGCTCCAACAACAACCACAGTTACGCCAACTACAACAACTACAGCTGCACCAACAACAACCACAGCTGCCCCAACAACATCAACCACAGCTGCTCCAACTACAACAACTACAGCTGCACCAACAACAACCACAGCTGCCCCAACAACAACCACAGCTGCTCCAACAACAACAACAACAGCTACCCCAACAACAACAACCACAGTGGCTCCGACAACAACAACCACAGCTGCACCAACGACAACAACTACAGCTGCACCAACAACAACCACAGCTGCCCCAACAACAACAACCACAGCTGCTCCACCTACAATAACTACTGCTGCTCCAACAACTACAACCACAGCTGCTCCAACAACAACCACAGCTGTTCCAACTACAACAACTACAGCTGCACTTACAACAACCTCTGCTGCCCCAACAACAACAACCACAGCTGCCCCAACAACAACAACCACAGCTGCCCCAACAACAACAGCCACAGCTGCTCCGACAACAACAACCACAGCTGCTACGACTACAACATCCACAGCAGCTCCAACAACAACAACCACAGCGGCTCCAACAACATCAACCACAGCGGCTCCAACAACAACCACAGCTGCCCCAACAACAACCACAGCTGCTCCAACAACAACAACCACAGTTACTCCAACTACAGCAACTACAGCTGCACCAACAACAACCACAGCTGCCCCAACAACAACAACCACAGCGGCTCCAACAACAACAACAACCACAGCAGCTCCAACAACAACCACAGCTGCTCCAACAACAACAACAACCACAGCTGCTCCAAGTACAACAACTACAGCTGCACCAACAACAACCACAGCTGCCCCAACAACAACCACAGCTGCTCCAACAACAACAACCACAGCTGCCCCAACAACAACACCCACTGTGACTCCAACAACAACCACAGCTGCTCCAACGACAACAACTACATCTGCACCAACAACAACCACTGCTGCCCCAACAACAACCACAGCTGCTCCAACAACAACAACCACCGCTGCTCCGACTACAACAACAGCTGCCCCAACAACAACAACCACAGTGACTCCAACAACAACAACCACAGCTGCTCCAACAACAACAACTACAGCTGCACCAACAACAACCACAGCTGCCCCAACAACAACAACAACAGCTGCCCCAACAACAACAACCACAGCGGATCCAACAACTACAGCTGCTCCGACTACAACGTCCATAGCAGCTCTAACAACAACAACCACAGCGGATCCAACAACACCGACCACAGCTGCTCCAACTACAACAACCACAGCTGCTCCAACAACCACAGCTGCTCCAACTACAACAAGTAACTCTGCACCAACAACAACCACAGCTGCCCCAACAACAACAACAACAGCTGCTCCAACCACAACAACCACAGCTGCCCCAACAACAACCAGAACTGCCCCAACAACAACAACCACAGCTGCCCCAACAACAACAAACACAGCGACTCCAACAACAACAAACACAGCGACTCCAACAACAACAACTGCTGCCCCAACAACAACAACCACAGCTGCCCCAACAACAACAACCACAGCGGTTCCAACAACAACCACAGCTGCCCCAACAACAACCACAGCTGCCCCAACAACAACCACAGCTGCTCCAACAACAACAACCACATCTGCCCCAACAACAACACCCACTGTGACTCCAACAACAACAACCACAGCTGCTCCAACGACAACAACTACATCTGCACCAACAACAACCACTGCTGCCCCAACAACAACCACAGCTGCTCCAACAACAACAACCACCGCTGCTCCGACTACAACAACAGCTGCCCCAACAACAACAACCACAGTGACTCCAACAACAACAACCACAGCTGCTCCAACAACAACAACTACAGCTGCACCAACAACAACCACAGCTGCCCCAACAACAACCACAGCTGCTCCAACAACAACAGCCACCGCTGCTCCGATTACAACAACAGCTGCCCCAACAACAACTACAGTGGCTCTGACAACAACAACCACAGCTGCTCCAACGACAACAACCACAGCTGCCCCAACAACAACAACCACAGCGGTTCCAACAACAACCACAGCTGCCCCAACAACAACAAACACAGCGGCTCCAACAACAACTACTGCTGCTCCGACTACAACCACAGCTGCCCCAACAACAACCACAGCTGCTCCAACAACAACAGCCACCGCTGCTCTGATTACAACAACCACAGCTGCCCCAACAACAACAACCACAGCGGCTCCAACAACAACAACCACAGCAGCTCCAACAACAACCACAGCTGCTCCAACAACAACAACCACAGTGACTCCAACAACAACAACCACAGCTGCTCCAACGACAACAACTACATCTGCACCAACAACAACCACAGCTGCCCCAACAACAACCACAGCTGCTCCAACAACAACAACCACAGCTGCCCCAACAACAACAACCACAGCTGCCCCAACAACAACAACCACAGCTGCTCCAACTACAACAACCACAGCTGCCCCAACATCAACAACAGCTGCTCCAACAACAACCACAGCTGCCCCAACAACAACAACCACAGCGGCTCCAACAACAACAACCACAGCTGCTCCAACAACAACAGCCACAGCTGCCCCAACAACAGCAACCACAGCTCCTCCAACAACAACAACCACAGCTGCTCCAACGACAACAACTACTGCTGCACCAACCACAACAACCACAGCTGCCCCAACAACAACCACAGCTGCTCCAACAACAACAACCACAGTGACTCCAACAACAACAACCACAGCTGCTCCAACGACAACAACTACATCTGCACCAACAACAACCACAGCTGCCCCAACAACAACAACTACAGTGGCTCTGACAACAACAACCACAGTGGCTCCAACAACAACCACAGCTGCCCCAACAACAACCACAACTGCCCCAACAACAACAACCACCGCTGCTCCGACTACAACAACCACAGCTGCAACAACAACAACACCCACAGCTGCCCTAACAACAACAACCACAGCGGCTCGGACAACAACTACCACAGCTGCTCCAACAACAACAACTACTGCTGCACCAACAACAACAACCACAGCTGCTCCAACAACAACAACTACTGCTGCTCCGACTACAACAACTACAACTTCCCCAACAACAACAACCACAGCAGCTCCAACAACAACCACAGCTGCTCCACCAACAACAACCACAGCTGCTCCAACTACAACAAACACAGCTGCCCCAACAACAACCACAGCTGCTCCAACTACAACAACCACAGCTGCCCCAACAACAACAACCACAGCTGCCCCAACAACAACCACAGCTGCTCCAACAACAACAGCCACAGCTGCCCCAACAACAGCAACCACAGCTCCTCCAACAACAACAACCACAGCTGCTCCAACGACAACAACTACTGCTGCACCAACCACAACAACCACAGCTGCCCCAACAACAACCACAGCTGCTCCAACAACAACAACCACAGTGACTCCAACAACAACAACCACAGCTGCTCCAACGACAACAACTACATCTGCACCAACAACAACCACAGCTGCCCCAACAACAACCACAGCTGCCCCAACAACAACAACAGCTGCCCCAACAACAACAACTACAGTGGCTCTGACAACAACAACCACAGTGGCTCCAACAACAACCACAGCTGCCCCAACAACAACCACAACTGCCCCAACAACAACAACCACCGCTGCTCCGACTACAACAACCACAGCTGCAACAACAACAACACCCACAGCTGCCCTAACAACAACAACCACAGCGGCTCGGACAACAACTACCACAGCTGCTCCAACAACAACAACTACTGCTGCACCAACAACAACAACCACAGCTGCTCCAACAACAACAACTACTGCTGCTCCGACTACAACAACTACAACTGCCCCAACAACAACAACCACAGCAGCTCCAACAACAACCACAGCTGCTCCACCAACAACAACCACAGCTGCTCCAACTACAACAAACACAGCTGCACCAACAACAACCACAGCTGCCCCAACAACAACCACAGCTGCTCCAACTACAACAACCACAGCTGCCCCAACAACAACAACCACAGCTGCTCCGACAACAACAACCACAGCTGCTCCGACTACAACAACTACACCTGCCCCAACAACAACAACCACAGCTGCTCCAACGACAACAACCACAGCTGCTCCGACTACAACATCCACAGCAGCTCCAACAACAACAACCACAGCGGCTCCAACAACAACAACCACAGCTGCTCCAACAACAACAACCACAGTTCCTCCAACTACAACAACTACAGCTACACCAACAACAACCACAGCTGCCCCAACAACAACAACCACAGCGGTTCCAACAACAACCACAGCTGCCCCAACAACAACAACCACAGCTGCGCCAACAACAACAACCACAGCGGCTCCAACAACAACAACCACAGCAGCTCCAACAACAACCACAGCTGCTCCAACAACAACAACGACTGCTTCTCCGACTACAACAACTACAACTGCCCCAACAACAACAACCACAGCAGCTCCAACAACAACCACAGCTGCTCCACCAACAACAACCACAGCTGCTCCAACTACAACAACCACAGCTGCCCCAACAACAACCACAGCTGCTCCAACAACAACAGCCACCGCTACTTCGACTACAACAACAACAGCTGCCCCAACAACAACAACCACAGTGACTCCAACAACAACAACCACAGCTGCTCCAACGACAACAACTACATCTGCACCAACAACAACCACAGCTGCCCCAACAACAACCACAGCTGCTCCAACAACAACAACCACCGCTGCTCCGACTACAACAACAGCTGCCCCAACAACAACAACCACAGTGACTCCAACAACAACAACCACAGCTGCTCTAACGACAACAACTACAGCTGCACCAACAACAACCACAGCTGCCCCAACAACAACCACAGCTGCTCCAACAACAACAGCCACCGCTGGTCTGATTACAACAACAACAGCTGCCCCAACAACAACAACTACAGTGGCTCTGACAACAACAACCACAGTGGCTCCAACAACAACCACGGCTGCCCCAACAACAACCACAACTGCCCCAACAACAACAACCACCGCTGCTCCGACTACAACAACCACAGCTGCGACAACAACAACACCCACAGCTGCCCTAACAACAACAACCACAGCGGCTCGGACAACAACTACCACAGCTGCTCCAACTACAACAACTACAGCTGCACCAACAACAACAACCACAGCTGCTCCAACAACAACAACTACTGCTGCTCCGACTACAACAGCTACAACTGCCCCAACAACAACAACCACAGTGGCTCCACCAACAACAACCACAGCTGCTCCAACTACAACAAACACAGCTGCCCCAACAACACCCACAACTGCTCCAACAACAACAACCACAGCTGCCCCAACAACAACCACAGCTGCTCCAACAACAACAGCCACCGCTACTTCGACTACAACAACAACAGCTGCCCCAACAACAACAACCACAGTGACTCCAACAACAACAACCACAGCTGCTCCAACGACAACAACTACATCTGCACCAACAACAACCACAGCTGCCCCAACAACAACCACAGTGACTCCAACAACAACAACCACAGCTGCTCTAACGACAACAACTACAGCTGCACCAACAACAACCACAGCTGCCCCAACAACAACCACAGCTGCTCCAACAACAACAGCCACCGCTGCTCTGATTACAACAACAACAGCTGCCCCAACAACAACAACTACAGTGGCTCTGACAACAACATCCACAGCAGCTCCAACAACAACAACCACAGCGGCTCCAACAACAACAACCACAGCGGCTCCAACAACAACAACTACTGCTGCTCCGACTACAACAACTACAACTGCCCCAACAACAACAACCACAGCAGCTCCAACTTCAACCACAGCTGCTCCACCAACAACAACCATAGCTGCTCCAACTACAACAAACACAGCTGCACCAACAACAACCACAGCTGCCCCAACAACAACCACAGCTGCTCCAACTACAACAACCACAGCTGCCCCAACAACAACAACCACAGCTGCTCCGACAACAACAACCACAGCTGCTCCGACTACAACAACTACACCTGCCCCAACAACAACAACCACAGCTGCTCCAACGACAACAACCACAGCTGCTCCGACTACAACATCCACAGCAGCTCCAACAACAACAACCACAGCGGCTCCAACAACAACAACCACAGCTGCTCCAACAACAACAACCACAGTTCCTCCAACTACAACAACTACAGCTACACCAACAACAACCACAGCTGCCCCAACAACAACAACCACAGCGGTTCCAACAACAACCACAGCTGCCCCAACAACAACAACCACAGCTGCGCCAACAACAACAACCACAGCGGCTCCAACAACAACAACCACAGCAGCTCCAACAACAACCACAGCTGCTCCAACAACAACAACGACTGCTTCTCCGACTACAACAACTACAACTGCCCCAACAACAACAACCACAGCAGCTCCAACAACAACCACAGCTGCTCCACCAACAACAACCACAGCTGCTCCAACTACAACAACCACAGCTGCCCCAACAACAACCACAGCTGCTCCAACAACAACAGCCACCGCTACTTCGACTACAACAACAACAGCTGCCCCAACAACAACAACCACAGTGACTCCAACAACAACAACCACAGCTGCTCCAACGACAACAACTACATCTGCACCAACAACAACCGCAGCTGCCCCAACAACAACCACAGCTGCTCCAACAACAACAACCACCGCTGCTCCGACTACAACAACAGCTGCCCCAACAACAACAACCACAGTGACTCCAACAACAACAACCACAGCTGCTCTAACGACAACAACTACAGCTGCACCAACAACAACCACAGCTGCCCCAACAACAACCACAGCTGCTCCAACAACAACAGCCACCGCTGCTCTGATTACAACAACAACAGCTGCCCCAACAACAACAACTACAGTGGCTCTGACAACAACAACCACAGTGGCTCCAACAACAACCACGGCTGCCCCAACAACAACCACAACTGCCCCAACAACAACAACCACCGCTGCTCCGACTACAACAACCACAGCTGCGACAACAACAACACCCACAGCTGCCCTAACAACAACAACCACAGCGGCTCGGACAACAACTACCACAGCTGCTCCAACTACAACAACTACAGCTGCACCAACAACAACAACCACAGCTGCTCCAACAACAACAACTACTGCTGCTCCGACTACAACAGCTACAACTGCCCCAACAACAACAACCACAGTGGCTCCACCAACAACAACCACAGCTGCTCCAACTACAACAAACACAGCTGCCCCAACAACACCCACAACTGCTCCAACAACAACAACCACAGCTGCCCCAACAACAACAACCACAACGGCTCCAACAACAACAACTGCTGCTGCTCCAACTACAACAACTACAGCTGCTCCGACTACAACAACTACAGCTGCACCAACAACAACCACAGCTGCCCCAACAACAACCACAGCTGCTCCAACTACAAGAACCACAGCTGCCCCAACAACAACAACCACAGCGGCTCCAACAACAACAACCACAGCAGCTCCAACAACAACCACAGCTGCTCCAACAACAACAATCACAGCTGCTCCGACTACAACAACTACACCTGCCCCAACAACAACAACCACAGCTGCTCCAACAACAACAACCACAGCTGCTCCGACTACAACATCCACAGCAGCTCCAACAACAACAACCACAGCGGCTCCAACAACAACCACAGCTGCTCCAACAACAACAACCACAGTTACTCCAACTACAACAACTACAGCTACACCAACAACAACCACAGCTGCCCCAACAACAACAACCACAGCGGTTCCAACAACAACCACAGCTGCCCCAACAACAACCACAGCTGCCCCAACAACAACAACCACAGCTGCGCCAACAACAACAACCACAGCGGCTCCAACAACAACGACTACAGCAGCTCCAACAACAACCACAGCTGCTCCAACAACAACAACTACTGCTTCTCCGACTACAACAACTACAACTGCCCCAACAACAACAACCACAGCAGCTACAACAACAACCACAGCTGCTCCACCAACAACAACCACAGCTGCTCCAACTACAACAAACACAGCTGCCCCAACAACAACCACAGCTGCTCCAACAACAACAACCACAGCTGCCCCAACAACAACAACCACAGCGGCTCCAACAACAACAACTGCTGCTGCTCCAACTACAACAACTACAGCTGCTCCGACCACAACAACTACAGCTGCACCAACAACAACCACAGCTGCCCCAACAACAACCACAGCTGCTCCAACTACAACAACCACAGCTGCCCCAACAACAACCACAGCAGCTCCAACAACCACAGCCGCTCCAACAATAACAACCACAACTGTTCCGACTACAACAACTACACCTGCCCCAACAACAACAACCACAGCTGCTCCAACAACAACAACCACAGATACCCCAACTACAACAACTACAGCTACACCAACAACAACCACAGCTGTTCCGACTACAACAACTACACCTGCCCCAACAACAACAACCACAGCTGCTCCAACAACAACAACCACAGATACCCCAACTACAACAACTACAGCTACACCAACAACAACCACAGCTGCCCCAACAACAACAACCACAGCGGTTCTAACAACAACAACAGCTGCCCCAACAACAACAACCACAGTGACTCCAACAACAACAACCACAGCTGCTCTAACGACAACAACTACAGCTGCACCAACAACAACCACAGCTGCCCCAACAACAACCACAGCTGCTCCAACAACAACAGCCACCGCTGCTCTGATGACAACAACAACAGCTGCCCCAACAACAACAACTACAGTGGCTCTGACAACAACAACCACAGTGGCTCCAACAACAACCACAGCTGCCCCAACAACAACAACCACCGCTGCTCTGACTACAACAACCACAGCTGCGACAACAACAACACCCACAGCTGCCCTAACAACAACAACCACAGCGGCTCGGACAACAACTACCACAGCTGCTCCAACTACAACAACTACAGCTGCACCAACAACAACAACCACAGCTGCTCCAACAACAACAACTACTGCTGCTCCGACTGCAACAACTACAACTGCCCCAACAACAACAACCACAGCAGCTCCAACAACAACCACAGCTGCTCCACCAACAACAACCACAGCTGCTCCAACTACAACAAACACAGCTGCCCCAACAACACCCACAGCTGCTCCAACAACAACAACCACAGCGGCTCCAACAACAACAACTGCTGCTGCTCCAACTACAACAACTACAGCTGCTCCGACTACAACAACTACAGCTGCACCAACAACAACCACAGCTGCCCCAACAACAACCACAGCTGCTCCAACTACAACAACCACAGCTGCCCCAACAACAACAACCACAGCGGCTCCAACAACAACAACCACAGCAGCTCCAACAACAACCACAGCTGCTCCGACTACAACAACTACACCTGCCCCAACAACAACAACCACAGCTGCTCCAACAACAACAACCACAGCTGCTCCAACTACAACATCCACAGCAGCTCCAACAACAACAACCACAGCGGCTCCAACAACAACAACCACAGCTGCTCCAACAACAACAACCACAGTTACTCCAACTACAACAACTACAGCTACACCAACAACAACCACAGCTGCCCCAACAACAACAACCACAGCGGTTCCAACAACTACCACAGCTGCTCCAACTACAACAACTACAGCTGCACCAACAACAACAACCACAGCTGCTCCAACAACAACAACTACTGCTGCTCCGACTGCAACAACTACAACTGCCCCAACAACAACAACCACAGCGGCTCCAACAACAACAACTGCTGCTGCTCCAACTACAACAACTACAGCTGCTCCGACTACAACAACTACAGCTGCACCAACAACAACCACAGCTGCCCCAACAACAACCACAGCTGCTCCAACTACAACAACCACAGCTGCCCCAACAACAACAACCACAGCGGCTCCAACAACAACAACCACAGCAGCTCCAACAACAACCACAGCTGCTCCGACTACAACAACTACACCTGCCCCAACAACAACAACCACAGCTGCTCCAACAACAACAACCACAGCTGCTCCGACTACAACATCCACAGCAGCTCCAACAACAACAACCACAGCGGCTCCAACAACAACAACCACAGCTGCTCCAACAACAACAACCACAGTTACTCCAACTACAACAACTACAGCTACACCAACAACAACCACAGCTGCCCCAACAACAACAACCACAGCGGTTCCAACAACTACCACAGCTGCTCCAACTACAACAACTACAGCTGCACCAACAACAACAACCACAGCTGCTCCAACAACAACAACTACTGCTGCTCCGACTGCAACAACTACAACTGCCCCAACAACAACAACCACAGCAGCTCCAACAACAACCACAGCTGCTCCACCAACAACAACCACAGCTGCTCCAACTACAACAAACACAGCTGCCCCAACAACACCCACAGCTGCTCCAACAACAACAACCACAGCTGCCCCAACAACAACAACCACAGCGGCTCCAACAACAACAACTGCTGCTGCTCCAACTACAACAACCACAGCTGCTCCGACTACAACAACTACAGCTGCACCAACAACAACCACAGCTGCCCCAACAACAACCACAGCTGCTCCAACTACAACAACCACAGCTGCCCCAACAACAACAACCACAGCGGCTCCAACAACAACAACCACAGCAGCTCCAACAACAACCACAGCTGCTCCGACTACAACAACTACACCTGCCCCAACAACAACAACCACAGCTGCTCCAACAACAACAACCACAGCTGCTCCGACTACAACATCCACAGCAGCTCCAACAACAACAACCACAGCGGCTCCAACAACAACAACCACAGCTGCTCCAACAACAACAACCACAGTTACTCCAACTACAACAACTACAGCTACATCAACAACAACCACAGCTGTCCCAACAACAACAACCACAGCGGTTCCAACAACAACCACAGCGGCTCCAACAACAACAACCACAGCGGTTCCAACAACAACCACAGCTGCCCCAACAACAACAACCACAGCTGCCCCAACAACAACAACCACAGTGACTCCAACAACAACAACCACAGCTGCTCTAACGACAACAACTACAGCTGCACCAACAACAACCACAGCTGCCCCAACAACAACCACAGCTGCTCCAACAACAACAGCCACCGCTGCTCTGATGACAACAACAACAGCTGCCCCAACAACAACAACTACAGTGGCTCTGACAACAACAACCACAGTGGCTCCAACAACAACCACAGCTGCCCCAACAACAACAACCACCGCTGCTCTGACTACAACAACCACAGCTGCGACAACAACAACACCCACAGCTGCCCTAACAACAACAACCACAGCGGCTCGGACAACAACTACCACAGCTGCTCCAACTACAACAACTACAGCTGCACCAACAACAACAACCACAGCTGCTCCAACAACAACAACTACTGCTGCTCCGACTGCAACAACTACAACTGCCCCAACAACAACAACCACAGCAGCTCCAACAACAACCACAGCTGCTCCACCAACAACAACCACAGCTGCTCCAACTACAACAAACACAGCTGCCCCAACAACACCCACAGCTGCTCCAACAACAACAACCACAGCTGCCCCAACAACAACAACCACAGCGGCTCCAACAACAACAACTGCTGCTGCTCCAACTACAACAACTACAGCTGCTCCGACTACAACAACTACAGCTGCACCAACAACAACCACAGCTGCCCCAACAACAACCACAGCTGCTCCAACTACAACAACCACAGCTGCCCCAACAACAACAACCACAGCGGCTCCAACAACAACAACCACAGCAGCTCCAACAACAACCACAGCTGCTCCGACTACAACAACTACACCTGCCCCAACAACAACAACCACAGCTGCTCCAACAACAACAACCACAGCTGCTCCAACTACAACATCCACAGCAGCTCCAACAACAACAACCACAGCGGCTCCAACAACAACAACCACAGCTGCTCCAACAACAACAACCACAGTTACTCCAACTACAACAACTACAGCTACACCAACAACAACCACAGCTGCCCCAACAACAACAACCACAGCGGTTCCAACAACTACCACAGCTGCTCCAACTACAACAACTACAGCTGCACCAACAACAACAACCACAGCTGCTCCAACAACAACAACTACTGCTGCTCCGACTGCAACAACTACAACTGCCCCAACAACAACAACCACAGCGGCTCCAACAACAACAACTGCTGCTGCTCCAACTACAACAACTACAGCTGCTCCGACTACAACAACTACAGCTGCACCAACAACAACCACAGCTGCCCCAACAACAACCACAGCTGCTCCAACTACAACAACCACAGCTGCCCCAACAACAACAACCACAGCGGCTCCAACAACAACAACCACAGCAGCTCCAACAACAACCACAGCTGCTCCGACTACAACAACTACACCTGCCCCAACAACAACAACCACAGCTGCTCCAACAACAACAACCACAGCTGCTCCGACTACAACATCCACAGCAGCTCCAACAACAACAACCACAGCGGCTCCAACAACAACAACCACAGCTGCTCCAACAACAACAACCACAGTTACTCCAACTACAACAACTACAGCTACACCAACAACAACCACAGCTGCCCCAACAACAACAACCACAGCGGTTCCAACAACTACCACAGCTGCTCCAACTACAACAACTACAGCTGCACCAACAACAACAACCACAGCTGCTCCAACAACAACAACTACTGCTGCTCCGACTGCAACAACTACAACTGCCCCAACAACAACAACCACAGCAGCTCCAACAACAACCACAGCTGCTCCACCAACAACAACCACAGCTGCTCCAACTACAACAAACACAGCTGCCCCAACAACACCCACAGCTGCTCCAACAACAACAACCACAGCTGCCCCAACAACAACAACCACAGCGGCTCCAACAACAACAACTGCTGCTGCTCCAACTACAACAACCACAGCTGCTCCGACTACAACAACTACAGCTGCACCAACAACAACCACAGCTGCCCCAACAACAACCACAGCTGCTCCAACTACAACAACCACAGCTGCCCCAACAACAACAACCACAGCGGCTCCAACAACAACAACCACAGCAGCTCCAACAACAACCACAGCTGCTCCGACTACAACAACTACACCTGCCCCAACAACAACAACCACAGCTGCTCCAACAACAACAACCACAGCTGCTCCGACTACAACATCCACAGCAGCTCCAACAACAACAACCACAGCGGCTCCAACAACAACAACCACAGCTGCTCCAACAACAACAACCACAGTTACTCCAACTACAACAACTACAGCTACATCAACAACAACCACAGCTGTCCCAACAACAACAACCACAGCGGTTCCAACAACAACCACAGCGGCTCCAACAACAACAACCACAGCGGTTCCAACAACAACCACAGCTGCCCCAACAACAACAACCACAGCTGCCCCAACAACAACAACCACAGCGGCTCCAACAACAACAACCACAGCAGCCCCAACAACAACCACAGCTGCTCCAACAACAGCTGCTCCAACAACAACAACCACAGTGGCTCCGACAACAACAACCACAGCTGCTCCAACTACAACAATTACAGCTGCACCAACAACAACCACAGCTGCCCCAAGTACAACCACAGCTGCTCCAACAACAACCACAGCTGCCCCAACAACAACAACCACAGCGGTTCCAACAACAACCACAGCTGCCCCAACAACAACCACAGCTGCCCCAACAACAACAATCACAGCTGCGCCAACAACAACAACCACAGCGGCTCCAACAACAACAACCACAGCGGTTCCAACAACAACCACAGCTGCCCCAACAACAACAACCACAGCTGCCCCAACAACAACAACCACAGCGGCTCCAACAACAACAACCACAGCAGCCCCAACAACAACCACAGCTGCTCCAACAACAACAACAACCACAGCTGCTCCAAGTACAACAACGACAGCTGCACCAACAACAACCACAGCTGCCCCAACAACAACCACAGCTGCTCCAACAACCACAGCTGCCCCAACAACAACAACCACAGCTCCTCCAACAACAACAACCACAGCTACTCCAACTACAACAACAACAGCTGCCCCAACAACAACAACCACAGTGACTCCAACAACAACAACCACAGCTGCTCCAACGACAACAACTACAGCTGCACCAACAACAACCACAGCTGCCCCAACAACAACAACCACAGTTGCTCCAACAACAACAACCGAAGCAGCTCCAACAACAACAACTACTGCTGCTCCGACTACAACAACTACAGATGCCCTAACAACAACAACCACAGCTGCTCCAACAACAACAACCACAGCTGCCCCAACAACAACAACCACAGCGGTTCCAACAACAACCACAGCGGCTCCAACAACAACAACCACAGCGGTTCCAACAACAACCACAGCTGCCCCAACAACAACAACCACAGCTGCCCCAACAACAACAACCACAGCGGCTCCAACAACAACAACCACAGCAGCCCCAACAACAACCACAGCTGCTCCAACAACAACCACAGCTGCTCCAACAACAGCTGCTCCAACAACAACAACCACAGCTGCTCCAACAACAACAACCACAGTGGCTCCGACAACAACAACCACAGCTGCTCCAACTACAACAATTACAGCTGCACCAACAACAACCACAGCTGCCCCAAGTACAACCACAGCTGCTCCAACAACAACCACAGCTGCCCCAACAACAACAACCACAGCGGTTCCAACAACAACCGCAGCTGCCCCAACAACAACCACAGCTGCCCCAACAACAACAATCACAGCTGCGCCAACAACAACAACCACAGCGGCTCCAACAACAACAACCACAGCGGTTCCAACAACAACCACAGCTGCCCCAACAACAACAACCACAGCTGCCCCAACAACAACAACCACAGCGGCTCCAACAACAACAACCACAGCAGCCCCAACAACAACCACAGCTGCTCCAACAACAACAACAACCACAGCTGCTCCAAGTACAACAACGACAGCTGCACCAACAACAACCACAGCTGCCCCAACAACAACCACAGCTGCTCCAACAACCACAGCTGCCCCAACAACAACAACCACAGCTCCTCCAACAACAACAACCACAGCTACTCCAACTACAACAACAACAGCTGCCCCAACAACAACAACCACAGTGACTCCAACAACAACAACCACAGCTGCTCCAACGACAACAACTACAGCTGCACCAACAACAACCACAGCTGCCCCAACAACAACAACCACAGTTGCTCCAACAACAACAACCGAAGCAGCTCCAACAACAACAACTACTGCTGCTCCGACTACAACAACTACAGATGCCCCAACAACAACAACCACAGCTGCTCCAACAACAACAACCACAGCTGCTCTGACTACAACATCCACAGCAGCTCCAACAACAACAACCACAGCGGCTCCAACAACAACAACCACAGCTGCTCCAACAACAACAACCACAGCTGCTCCAACAACAACAACCACAGTGGCTCCGACAACAACAACCACAGCTGCTCCAACTACAACAATTACAGCTGCACCAACAACAACCACAGCTGCCCCAAGTACAACCACAGCTGCTCCAACAACAACCACAGCCGCCCCAACAACAACAACCACAGCGGCTCCAACAACACCAACTACTGCTGCTCCGACTACAGCAACTACTGCTGCTCCAACAACAACAACCACAGCTGCTCCAACAACAACAACCACTGCTGCTCCGACTACAACATCCACAGCTGCCACAACAACAACACCCACAGCTGCCCTGACAAGAACAACCACAGTGGCTCCGACAACAACTACCACAGCTGCTCCAACTACAACAACCACAGCTGCTCCAACAACAACCACAGCTGCCTTAACAACAACAACCACAGCGGCTCCAACTACAACAACTACAGCTGCTCCAACAACAACAACCACAGCTGCCCTAACATCAACAACCACAGCAGCTCCTACAACAACAACCACAGCTGCCCTAACAACAACAACCACTACTGCTGCTCCAACAACAACAACCACAGCTGCCCCAACAACAACAACCACAGCGGCTCCAACAACAACAACCACTGCTGCTCCGACTACAACAACTACTGCTACTCCAACAACAACAACAACCACAGCTGCTCCAACAACAACAACCACAGCTGTTCCAACTACAACAACTACAGCTGCACCAACAACAACCACAGCTGCCCCAACAACAACCACAGCTGCTCCAACAACAACAACCACAGCTGCCCCAACAACAACAACCACAGCGGCTCCAACAACAACAACCACTGCTGCTCCGACTACAACAACTACTGCTACTCCAACAACAACAACAACCACAGCTGCTCCAACTACAACAACCACAGCTGTTCCAACTACAACAACTACAGCTGCACCAACAACAACCACAGCTGCCCCAACAACAACCACAGCGGTTCCAACAACAACCACAGCTGCCCCAACAACAACAACCACAGCTGCCCCAACAACAACAACCACAGCGGCTCCAACAACAACAACCACAGCAGCCCCAACAACAACCACAGCTGCTCCAACAACAACCACAGCTGCTCCAACAACAACAACCACAGCTGCTCCAACAACAGCTGCTCCAACAACAACAACCACAGCTGCTCCAACAACAACAACCACAGTGGCTCCGACAACAACAACCACAGCTGCTCCAACTACAACAATTACAGCTGCACCAACAACAACCACAGCTGCCCCAAGTACAACCACAGCTGCTCCAACAACAACCACAGCTGCCCCAACAACAACAACCACAGCGGTTCCAACAACAACCACAGCTGCCCCAACAACAACCACAGCTGCCCCAACAACAACAATCACAGCTGCGCCAACAACAACAACCACAGCGGCTCCAACAACAACAACCACAGCGGTTCCAACAACAACCACAGCTGCCCAAACAACAACAACCACAGCTGCCCCAACAACAACAACCACAGCGGCTCCAACAACAACAACCACAGCAGCCCCAACAACAACCACAGCTGCTCCAACAACAACAACAACCACAGCTGCTCCAAGTACAACAACGACAGCTGCACCAACAACAACCACAGCTGCCCCAACAACAACCACAGCTGCTCCAACAACCACAGCTGCCCCAACAACAACAACCACAGCTCCTCCAACAACAACAACCACAGCTACTCCAACTACAACAACAACAGCTGCCCCAACAACAACAACCACAGTGACTCCAACAACAACAACCACAGCTGCTCCAACGACAACAACTACAGCTGCACCAACAACAACCACAGCTGCCCCAACAACAACAACCACAGTTGCTCCAACAACAAGAACCGAAGCAGCTCCAACAACAACAACTACTGCTGCTCCGACTACAACAACTACAGATGCCCCAACAACAACAACCACAGCTGCTCCAACAACAACAACCACAGCTGCTCTGACTACAACATCCACAGCAGCTCCAACAACAACAACCACAGCAGCTCCAACAACAACAACCACAGCTGCTCCAACAACAACAACCACAGCTGCTCCAACAACAACAACCACAGTGGCTCCGACAACAACAACCACAGCTGCTCCAACTACAACAATTACAGCTGCACCAACAACAACCACAGCTGCCCCAAGTACAACCACAGCTGCTCCAACAACAACCACAGCCGCCCCAACAACAACAACCACAGCGGCTCCAACAACACCAACTACTGCTGCTCCGACTACAGCAACTACTGCTGCTCCAACAACAACAACCACAGCTGCTCCAACAACAACAACCACTGCTGCTCCGACTACAACATCCACAGCTGCCACAACAACAACACCCACAGCTGCCCTGACAAGAACAACCACAGTGGCTCCGACAACAACTACCACAGCTGCTCCAACTACAACAACCACAGCTGCTCCAACAACAACCACAGCTGCCTTAACAACAACAACCACAGCAGCTCCTACAACAACAACCACAGCGGCTCCAACTACAACAACCACAGCTGCCCCAACAACAACAACCACAGCGGCTCCAACAACAACAACCACTGCTGCTCCGACTACAACAACTACTGCTACTCCAACAACAACAACAACCACAGCTGCTCCAACAACAACAACCACAGCTGTTCCAACTACAACAACTACAGCTGCACCAACAACAACCACAGCTGCCCCAACAACAACCACAGCTGCTCCAACAACAACAACCACAGCGGCTCCAACAACAACAACCACAGCGGTTCCAACAACAACCACAGCTGCCCAAACAACAACAACCACAGCTGCCCCAACAACAACCACAGCTGCTCCAACAACAACAACCACAGCTGCCCCAACAACAACAACCACAGCAGCTCCAACAACAACAACTACTGCTGCTCCAACAACAACAACCACAGCTGCTCCCACAACAACAACCACCGCTGTTCCGACTACAACAACCACAGCTGCCACAAAATCAACACCCACAGCTGCCCTGACAACAACAACCACAGTGGCTCCGACAACAACTACCACAGCTGCTGCAACTACAACAACTACAGCTGCTCCAACAACAACCACAGCTGCCCTAACAACAACAACCACAGCAGCTCCTACAACAACAACCACAGCTGCTCCAACTACAACAACCACAGCTGCCCTAACAACAACCACAGCGGCTCCGACAACAACTACCACAGCTGCTCCAACAACAACAACTACAGCTGCTCCAACAACAACAACCACAGCTGCCCTAACAACAACAGCCACAGCAGCTCCTACAACAACAACCACAGCTGCTCCAATTACAACTACAGCTGCACCAACAAGAACAACAACAGCTGCCCCAACAACAACAACAACCACAGCTGTTCCAACAACAACAACCACAGCTTCTCCAACATCAACAACCACTGCTGCTCCGACTACAACAACTACAGCTGCTCCAACAACAACAATCACAGCTGCTCCAACATCAACAACCACTGCTGCTCCGACTACAACAACTACAGCTGCTCCAACAACAGCAAACACAGCTGCCCCAACAACAACAACCACCGCTGCCCCAACAACAACAACCACAGCCGCTCCAACAACAACAACCACAGCTCCTCCAACAACAACAACCACAGCTACTCCAACTACAACAACAACAGCTGCCCCAACAACAACAACCACAGTGACTCCAACAACAACAACCACAGCTGCTCCAACGACAACAACTACAGCTGCACCAACAACAACCACAGCTGCCCCAACAACAACAACCACAGTTGCTCCAACAACAAGAACCGAAGCAGCTCCAACAACAACAACTACTGCTGCTCCGACTACAACAACTACAGATGCCCCAACAACAACAACCACAGCTGCTCCAACAACAACAACCACAGCTGCTCTGACTACAACATCCACAGCAGCTCCAACAACAACAACCACAGCAGCTCCAACAACAACAACCACAGCTGCTCCAACAACAACAACCACAGCTGCTCCAACAACAACAACCACAGTGGCTCCGACAACAACAACCACAGCTGCTCCAACTACAACAATTACAGCTGCACCAACAACAACCACAGCTGCCCCAAGTACAACCACAGCTGCTCCAACAACAACCACAGCCGCCCCAACAACAACAACCACAGCGGCTCCAACAACACCAACTACTGCTGCTCCGACTACAGCAACTACTGCTGCTCCAACAACAACAACCACAGCTGCTCCAACAACAACAACCACTGCTGCTCCGACTACAACATCCACAGCTGCCACAACAACAACACCCACAGCTGCCCTGACAAGAACAACCACAGTGGCTCCGACAACAACTACCACAGCTGCTCCAACTACAACAACCACAGCTGCTCCAACAACAACCACAGCTGCCTTAACAACAACAACCACAGCAGCTCCTACAACAACAACCACAGCGGCTCCAACTACAACAACTACAGCTGCTCCAACAACAACAACCACAGCTGCCCTAACAACAACAACCACTACTGCTGCTCCAACAACAACAACCACAGCTGCCCCAACAACAACCACAGCTGCCCCAACAACAACAACCACAGCGGCTCCAACAACAACAACCACTGCTGCTCCGACTACAACAACTACTGCTACTCCAACAACAACAACAACCACAGCTGCTCCAACAACAACAACCACAGCTGTTCCAACTACAACAACTACAGCTGCACCAACAACAACCACAGCTGCCCCAACAACAACCACAGCTGCACCAACAACAACCACAGCTGCCCCAACAACAACAACCACAGTTGCTCCAACAACAAGAACCGAAGCAGCTCCAACAACAACAACTACTGCTGCTCCGACTACAACAACTACAGATGCCCCAACAACAACAACCACAGCTGCTCCAACAACAACAACCACAGCTGCTCTGACTACAACATCCACAGCAGCTCCAACAACAACAACCACAGCAGCTCCAACAACAACAACCACAGCTGCTCCAACAACAACAACCACAGCTGCTCCAACAACAACAACCACAGTGGCTCCGACAACAACAACCACAGCTGCTCCAACTACAACAATTACAGCTGCACCAACAACAACCACAGCTGCCCCAAGTACAACCACAGCTGCTCCAACAACAACCACAGCCGCCCCAACAACAACAACCACAGCGGCTCCAACAACACCAACTACTGCTGCTCCGACTACAGCAACTACTGCTGCTCCAACAACAACAACCACAGCTGCTCCAACAACAACAACCACTGCTGCTCCGACTACAACATCCACAGCTGCCACAACAACAACACCCACAGCTGCCCTGACAAGAACAACCACAGTGGCTCCGACAACAACTACCACAGCTGCTCCAACTACAACAACCACAGCTGCTCCAACAACAACCACAGCTGCCTTAACAACAACAACCACAGCAGCTCCTACAACAACAACCACAGCGGCTCCAACTACAACAACTACAGCTGCTCCAACAACAACAACCACAGCTGCCCTAACAACAACAACCACTACTGCTGCTCCAACAACAACAACCACAGCTGCCCCAACAACAACCACAGCTGCCCCAACAACAACAACCACAGCGGCTCCAACAACAACAACCA